>NC_081349.1:68309986-68431053 GCF_029784015.1 Lycium ferocissimum
TTCGGAAAAGAAAGATAGGAATATACGGATGTGCATTGATTACAGCCAGCTAAATAAAGTCACCGTCCGAAATAAATACCCCATACCTCGCATTGATGATTTGTCTGATCAGCTTCAGGGGTCTTTTGTGTTTTCAAAAAGTGACTTGAGATTGAGTTATCATCAGTTGAAAATTCGAGCAGAGGATATTCCTAAGATAGCTTTCCGGACTAGATATGGGCATTATGAATTTCTGGTTATGTCTTTCAGGCTTACTAATGCCCCAGCTACTTTTATGGATTTGATAAATGGCATTTTTAAGCCATACTTAGATTCCTTTGTAATAGTATTTATTGATGACATCCTGGTCTATTCGAAGAGTAAAGAAGATCATGAAAAGCACTTGAGGATTGCTATTGGGTAGCTGAGAGATAAGGAGTTGTATGCCAAGTTCTGTATGTGTGAGTTTTGGCTTGCGTCTGTGTCCTTCTTGGGACATATGGTTTCGAAGGAAGGGATTATGGTTGATCCTAAAAAGATCGAAGTAGTGAGAGATTGGTCTAGGCCTACATCAGTGATAGAAATTCGCATCTTTGTGGGGTTGGCCAGTTACAATCGTCGGTTCGTGAAGGGGTTTTCTTCTTTTGCATCGCATTTGACCCGTTTGACTTAGAAAAAGTGCCATTTCAGTGGTCCGACGAGTGTGAGGAGAGCTTCCAAAAGCTCAAGACTCTATTGACTACAACACTTACTCTATCTTTGCCCGTGGAGGGAAAGGACTCTGTGGTTTATTGTGACACTTCTCGTTCTGGTTTGGGTGTTGTTTTGATGCAGGAAAAGAAGGTGATTGCTTATTCTTCCAGGAAACTGAAGATTCATGAGTAGAACTATCCTACTCATGACTTGGAGTTGGCAAAGTGTACCGTGGTTTTTATACAAGATTTGGAGGCACTATCTCTATTATGCCCGTCGCATGAGGTATTTACCGATCACCGTTAGCCTTTCAAAGATGTGTTTACTAAGAGGGATCTTAATTTTAGGCAGCGCAGAGTTGCTTAAGGATTACGATATTACTACCCTGTATCATCCTGGCAAGGCAAATGTGGTGGCAGATACCTTGGGTAGGAAATCAGCTAGCATGGGTAGTTTGGCTCCTTTGATTGCGTCAAAGCGTCTGTTGGCCAGGGAGGTTTAGACTCTGGCTAACAGTTTCATGAGGCTTAATGTGTTTGATTCGGGCAGAGTGTTGGCTTGTGTTGAGGCGAGATTATCATTTCTGGAGCAGACATTAAGGCTGCTATGGGCCTGAGAACGCGAGTTCGAGTAAGATTCGTGATAAAGTCTGCATGCGAGGCAGGCCAAGGAGGCGTGGATCACTTACGAGGGTGCCTTGAGAATAAAGGGGCATATTTGTGTTCCCGTGTTGGTGATTTGATTAAGAAATTTTAGCGAAGGCTCACAGTTCTAGATATTCCATTCATCCTGGTGCTATCAAGATGTACCGCGACTTGAGGCAACATTACTGGTGGGCTAGGATGAAGCGTGATATTTTTGAGTTTATTGCACAATGTTTGAATTGCCAGCAGGCAAAGTACGAGCGCCAGAGACCCAGGGGTACGCTTCCGAGGATGCCCATTCCAGAGTGGAAGTGGGAGAGGATAGCGATGGATTTTGTGGTTGGTCTTCGGAAGACCTTGGATAAGTTTGATTCGATTTGGGTCATTGTTGATAGATTGACCAACTCTGCCTATTTTATACCAGCTCGTATTACCCATACCGCCTTAAGTTGGCCTGTGTTTATATCTCGCGAGATTGTTCATCCGCATGTGGTTCCTATTTCCATCATATGCGATAGGGCACACTTTTACACCGTTTCGGAAGACCTTGCATTCGAATCGGGGTACTAGATCGGGACCCAAGACGCCTTTTCCACCCTTAGAGCCGCATAGCTGGCCCGAGCGGCCTATTCAAGTCCTAGAGGATATGCTCCGAGCTTGTGTGGGATTGACTTCGATGGCCATTGGGATTAGTTCTGCCATTGCGTAATTTGCGTATAATACAAGCACAATGGCCGAGTATTGATATGACCCCGTTTGAGGCTCTTTATAGGAGGAGATGTAGGTCTCCTACTGGGTGGTTTGACACATTTGAGGTAAGGCCATGGGGTACAGATCTTTTGAGGGAGTCATTAGAGAAGGTCAAGGTGATTCAGGAAAAGCTCTTGGCGGCTCAGAGTAGACAGAAGGAGTATGCGAATCGAAAGGTTCGAGATCTTGAGTTCCTGGTTGGAGAACAAGTTTTGTTGAAGGTCTCACCCATGAAGGGTGTGATGAGGTTTGGGAAGAAGGGTGAGCTTAGTCCTAGATTCATTGGTCTGTTTGAGATTTTTAATCGTGTGGGGGATGTAGCCTATGAGCCGGCTTTGCCCCTCACGCTTGCTGTGTGTGCATCCAAGTGTTCTATGTCTCTACAAGCCAAGGTATCAGGCGATGGTTCATTTATCATTCGTTGGGATTCTCGTCCGTCACACCCCGACCTTACTAGGGTGTGATGGGCACCCGACCCCACATCCGAGCCGAGCGAACCCAGCGTACTCTTATTACGCACATAATTTTTTTTCGAATAAAGCTAAAATGCAAAATACAACTTTTCGTAAATATTTTTCCTTTTCGTTGCTTGCAAATTACATAAAATTTGTAGCCAAACCGAACCAACACATATGACGTACGGCCGATGGAGCCGCTTACAACCGACGACCAACCCCCACGACGCCGCGTCGCAAAGTCTCTAACACGAATCTAACATCACATATGTACTCGACCTCCTAGCATTTGAGAGTAACCGGAATCGCAACCCAACCTGAGCATCTTCTATGATGGTCGCTAATCATCCGGGAGTACCGCGCGGCATGAAACGCAGCCCCCGAAGAAAGCGGGGTCGAACACGAATATGTACCGAGTATGTAAGGCATGCACACAGAAATGTAACCATAACCGAACGTACGTAAATAACCCAGAATACATTACTCGGGGAATACTAGACCCTCACCTTTCGGTAGACAATTCATACATACCGCTCAAATGCCGTAAGGGGTGCAGTAAAGTAAGTGAGTCAACCAGTAGTACCAAAATGCTTATTTGGCAATCACGATCGTATGTCCGAAGAGGCGAGAAAATACAGTGCACCTAGTGATATCACACGTCGACGAGTACGCAGCGCATGTAACGTTCATGACGAGGTCATGTATCGAACGAAATATCGAACGTACGTAATACTCGTATGTCGCCGACATCGACGAGATACGTAACGTACATTTAATGCCCAAATGATATCATGTACGGGGACGAAATACGAACGCATGAATGCTCGATATCGACATATATCACATACGCGTCTAACGTGTCCCGCCCTCCCGTGAGGACTCGGCAGACTCATCAACGCATATCAAAATTATAGATCACATACGCGTATAACGTGTCCCGCCCCCTCGATAAGGGACTGAATATGATCATGTATCGAATCATATGTCATATATGCAAATAACGTGTCCCGACCCTTTGTTAAGGGACTCGGTAATATGGAACCATGCATGTCGAATCATGTACCAAGTATACATAACGTGTCCCGCCCTCTCATCGGCGGTCTCGGTGAATAATCATCATGTGCCATCCCGGCCGCCATCCCCATACCATCATATCATAAATATATACGTATAACGTGTCCCCCGCAAGTACGAGGGACTCGGTGAATAATGCAGAAGTGCGCACGAGATCACGTCCCGGCCCGGACTCAAAGAATCATACCGCGGAGTACGCACGAGAACATAACATGCCCTGCCCGAGACTCGCGGAAAGATACATTGATGCACGAACAGAGTCGTGAGAAACCATATGCACACAAATCCGGTACTCGATGGATACGTACAATTACCGACATTCGAAGGCTCAAAAACGAAGTTTCGGTTCTTCCGAGTTAGTATCGGAAGGTTAGCGAGCGTTGGAATACAATAAATCTCTTCGGATCGTTTTAAGTGATCCGAGATCGTATATGAAGAACATTAAGGCTTATAGAGCATACTCATATTAGAATACTTGATCGTACGACTCATATCCGAATACACATACAGTAATACTTATATGACGCTCATATGGAGTACTCATATCGGAGTTATCATATCGAATGCTTACACCAAAATACTTAGATCGAATACCTATGTCGTAACACATATATATCGAATATTTATTTTTGAATACTTATATCGTAATACTTATATCGTAATATTTACATCTAATGCTTATATCAAAATATTTAAATCGATCATTCGCATCGAAGCATTTATATCGAATAGTCGAACCGTAATGCTCATATCCGAGTTACCGTACACTTATATCAAATTCGAACAATAGTCGCAGGTTTCCTTAATTATCTTACGGAAATAAGGCAAATAGAACAATACAATTAAATCTCTAGACCGTGGGCCCACCTCAAGTCAAGTCGGGTAACGAACATAAAAACGTGGTCATTATGTGCCATTGGATCATCCGAAGATTTCAAGGCATTCCGCTTTCATTTTCAAAAGTTACGGACGTTTGAACATTTCTTTACAATAAAGCGTAAGTTATTTAGTTCAATTCTACCGAATGAAAAAGGATAAATATAAGCTCGATTTCTAAGAGTAGAGTCATCCCCGAGGCTCAAATCATAGCCTATCACATCTAGGACATGCCAAGAGAAAGAAAGGGTAAGCCTTACATACCTTTTCCGTCGCTTACGCCTCTCCAAATTCAAATCCCGTTTCCTCCAAAATCTACAATTGGTCACATTTACCAAATATTAATCATAAAGCTTTAAGAATTCAATCTTAACCAATACTTGTCTACGAAAATTAAAAGATCTCCCCTATACATATAATATCCCCGAGACTTAACTCGGCTCCAAATATCAACAACCCAACCAACAACAATACCAATAACATCGATCGAATTGAAACGCATTCTAACATATATTGTCCTCTTTTCTATATAACATATCAACTTCCAATCTAACTTCGCATTTCCAAACCAATATCAATGTTTTCATTTTCTTTTGCTAATCAAGATCATTCCAACACAATTCGGAAGTATTTCATGTCCTCTTACAAATTATTTGCTAAATATACAAAAATTCCACCAAAGCCATAATTCATCCGAAACCTCCATTCTTCGACATAAATATTCATAGCACGTTTTCATCTCCCAAATTCATTAGCGACAACCATAATTTGCACCTTAGCAATTCATTTTCATAATTACATAAAACTAGAATAAAATCATATAATTTCCTACAACAACTTAACAATAGATTCTCATGCCAACTTAACCATTCTTCTTTCCTTTACATCACAATACCAACGGACGAATTTATATCGCTATTTTTCCCGTTCTAATCCGCTAAAACTTTAAATAAACTTGTTAGCAATGAAAAGGAGCCTTATCCATACCTTAAGAATTCAGCCACCACGTTATCACCCTCCTCCTTGGTTGATTTTAACTCAAATGGAAGACAACGCAGCATACAACACTTTTCCCTTCACGGGCTTCGGATTCGGGCTCCTCGGATTTTGGTCAAAATTGATTTTTCTTCTCCAAGGCTTTTTTTCTCTCTATCTCCAGAATTTTCTGGTTGTTCCAGGTCTGAAAATGAGGAGGGAAGTGCTAAAATATCACTTATATAACATGGGTCATGGGCCTAACCCGGTTGGGCCCGAGTTGGGCCTAGCCCACTGACCTTTCGGACTTAAAACGTTCATATCTCCTTGTCCAGACGTCACCTTGGATCCCACGACCTATGGTTGGAAAGCTAATTCAATTATCTACAACTTATATTTCTTGATATTTTTCCAAATTCCAAACTTATAATACCATTTTTGCCCTCGAAGTCAGGTCCCCCGAAAACATTTTCTTAAAAATATTCGTTTCGAGGGCTTCTACTTTGATTTGGCCCAAGGGTCCTTCGTGAGTTGTGTTTAACTTCACATATGTGATTCATATGACTTTTCAGATGTTCCAAAAAAAATCTCGATGTGTGGGCCCCACCTCAGCTTACAAATAATCCGACGTTCAAAAATACTATGATACAACACTATCAACTTGAGTTTAAATTATGTAGCAACAACATGATTGTCAATTCAATTTTTTTTTTTTTTTGAGGAAGCACGTGTCACGCTCATGCTTTGAAAATGCGGGATATAACACTGTCATGTTGGATAAGAATATGTCCTATGAGGAAGAGCCTATTGCGATTCTAGATAGAGAGATCCGTAAGCCGAGGTCGAAGAGAGATAGCGTAAGCGAAGGTTCGGCGGAAGAACCACCCGTCGAAGGGCTACTTGGGAGATCGAATCTGATATGCGTAATAACTATCCCTAACTTTTCACTGAGTCAGGTACCTTTTCCCTTGTTTCTCTTCCTTGTCTGTTCGGGGACGAACATTTGTTTAATTGGTATCTGATTTAACGATCCGCTAGGTCGTTATAGGGATGGCGTAGTAAACTAGACCTCCGTTGGGAATTTCGAGTTCGCGGGTGAGTCTGTAGCTTTTTTTTTTATGTATATGTGCATGTTTGGTTTGTGTCTGTAGGGTCTCGGATTGGAGTTGGGATTTTGGGGTGAAAACTGGTGGAAAAACCTAAGCTATTGGTCAAAATGGACTGCTGCTGCGGTTGTGGGACCGCTGTAGCGAGTCCATCGTAGCGGGTAGGGGACCGCCATTGCGGGGCAGGGGAAATTAATGAGGTCCGCCAGAGCGGGACAGCAGCAGCGAGAAGTCGACCGCTGCAGAGGTCGACAGGAGGCAGAATCAACATTTTATATTCTTGTTTCCGAACCCATTCCCCACATAACTCCAACACAGTTCCCAAGAACTCTTGTGGCCAATTTCAAGGCTAGGGCTAAAATACTCTTGAAAGGTAAATCTCAGCCATTTACTTTGTTCATTCCATCATCTTACTAAGTTCCATGATTAGTTTAAGGTTCGCTAATGGTGAATGAAAGGACCAAAGCCCTAGAACTTAAGAAACCCTTAAATAATGAATGGGTTAGAGATATTATTGTTGTTTATTCATCTGAGGTTATAGATTATCATTTCCTAGGGTGGGAATTCAAGTTCTAATGGATGAGAATGATGTATTGAGACTTAGGGTTTCATAAAGATGGTAACTTTCGCTTAAAAACTGCTTGTAAATGGGTTGAATGGGTTAGAAAACCCATTAATGGGAATAGTATAATGGTTGGGGTTGATTTTGATTTAATTCACACTTAGTGATAGTTCGCCCATTTGAAAAGGGTAGAAGTAGTTGTTCTCATCTCCAATTGTTGTTTGTTCGAGTAGATGATCCATTACTCACCTAGCGTTATGATTGCTAGACTTTGAACATTCGAAGCTTTGCGAAAGGGGAAAGCTATCAGGAGTGATTGCATTGTTCCAGTTCGGCTTTGAGGTAGGTTACGGTCTACTTAAGTTAGACTTTGATTATTTGATTGTATATGGTATGAAATTGATAGGAGAAAGCATGCTTAGGGCTTCGGACATAAAGTGTGGTTGGAAATTCCTAAATTTGATATTGATTGATTGACTATGAGATGAACTATTATAATATGATAAAGAAGAAGTTAATGAATACTTTTCTCGTTGACTTGGAGTAATCCCTTATTCATGATATTGATGAATTGATTCTTGAGTCTTGATATGACTTGTGGCGTGGTGACTTATGCTCCTTGATAGTGATTCATTGATTTTTCACATTCCTTAGTGATTGTGGAATGGAAATACGTTGTGATAAGAAAGATAATATAAATATGAAAAGGCACATTTGACAGGGGGTGAGTATGTGGCCTAGTTATGGGCTCGTGATCCGAGGTCAGTTCCGGAGCGAGTGGTACATGGACACCATGGGTCCCTACAGGTCATGACTATTTGGGCAAACAATACCATTTAGCATGTGTGTACAGATATGTGACAAAGTTGAGATAATTCGTGAGTTACGGTTGTGTTGGTAATGACATGAGTTGAGTTACTCTTATTGATGGCTATTTGTGTGGACATATCTTATTTCAGTGTTGGATGATTCTTGTTGATAATTTCATATGGTTATGTGCTATTGTGCCTATCTGTCTATTCTATTGATTTTATGCATGATACTAATCTTAATCGGCCTATGATATTTACCGGTACCTAGTGTTTGTACGGATACTACCTTGCTGCATTCTTCTGAGTGTAGATTGTGATCCAGCGACAACTACCAGAACTCATATTTATCGTGGGGCCAGTTTCTGATAGATTTGAGGGTGAGCTCCTATCCATGCCAGGCCGCCTGAATATCTTCTCTTATTGATGTCTATTTTCATTACAGACATTACTTATTTTCATTCCAGACATTATTTATGTTATTTCAGACATACTGTTATTTTGCTAGACAGTTTATGTTTTAGAGCCCTTGTACGATAACTTTCGGATCTTCGGGGATGTAAAAGTTAGATTTCGGCATTTTTATTTATTAATGGTATGACTAGAAGGTTTTATGATTTAATTCTAGTTATCGATTTATAATTGTTTAAAATGGTTTGATAATTGGGTAAGGGGATGGTTCGCCCACTAGGGCATTTATGTGGGTACCACTCACAGCTACTTGGGTCGTGATAGATTTGGTGGTTAGTGGTGGTATGATAGCATCCATCAGACCTAGCGCTCTAAATTCTTTTAAACCCTTTGCTCCCCTTCCTTCTTTGCTAAAAATAAGGCGCGTAAGTGCAAAAATTTTAAATATGCGTAACTTCGTGCTCCGTTATACGATTTATACGATTCTTTTTCTAATTTTTATTATTTTTTCGAGATCCAGCTTATTTTTCAAAAAAATATATTAAATAGACAAAAAAGAGCGTAGTCCGGAGAAAAGGAGGGATGAAAAACGAGGACTTCCCAAGGGGTCACCCATCCTAATGCTACTCTTGCCCAAGAACGCTTAACTTCGGAGTTTTGATGGGATCTGGTACGTTAGTGCTGGTATTATCACATCCACCAATCCGAGGCTCTAAATTCTCTTAAACCCTTTATTCCCCCTCCCTCTTCTCTAAAAATAACTCACGTAAGTGTAAAACTTTAAATATGCATAACGTCGCGCTCCGTTATCCGTTTTTATGCGATTTTTTTTTTATTTTTAGTAATATTTTGAGATCTAGCTTATTTTTCTAAAAAACATATTAAATAGATGAAAATGAGCATAGTCCGTACAAAAGGAGAGATAAAACACGAGGACTTCCCGAGGGTCACCCATGCTAGCACTATTCTCGCCCAAGCACGCTTAACTTCGGAGTTCTGATGGGATCCGATGTGTTAGTACTATCCCTAAAAAATCGACGGTTAGTGCTGGCGCGTTAGTTCTGATGGGTTATCTATAACCGTCGATTTTTGAGGCCTTCATTTATAAAAAAATCGATATAAATTAATTTTATCAAGGATGTGGTCCCAAAAAAAAATTATATGTTTTATAATTGTTCTCTGTCAAATGTTTGGATTTTATTTATTTATATGTTACTTTTTTACTAACATTTTTACTAAGTGTTTATGCAGGTACCGAAGATACACCCGAAGACGACGCCCGAAAAGACTCGGAAGATATTCATTGAACCACTGTTTGTATTTACTTTCCGTATCTTTAAAATTGTACAAAACATAAACTCATAGTATATTGAACATTTTATTTTCGGGATGTCAGGTGGGAGAGTATTACTTGTGTTTATTTCAAGTTCACTACTCATTTAGGCAAAACATAGGCAGTAAACATGTTTTATTACCGGATTAACTAAATACACACCTGATTAAATTTTCATCTTTGACGCTAGGCAAAACATTAGGCCATCTCTCAATTCGAAGTAGATATTCATTTTTGTTCTTACTCACCACGTTTTCTCTCATTTTTCTATACATAACTATTATATCAACTCTTTGCCAGAATTCATTTGTTCATTTGTTAAATTAATTGTTGTACAGTAATGTTTTTCTCCATTCTTTAATTACTTTTCAAATAAAATAAATGGTATATTTTTTACAAGTCAAATTAACTTCATCCCTTTCCTTAAAGATTATTTTATCAAATACATATTGATATACAATTTTCCACACTTTTTGATACATTCTTTACTCTATATACACCAATATACATTTTATATACACTCTATTATTCCTTTATTTTATATTTATATTTTACTTATGCTATCGATACTAACACGATAGGCCAAATATGCTAAAGCAACTTACTATTTGCGCTAACATATTCTTATTTATTACTATCATTACTTTTATTTATACTAACATTATCTTGCTAATTATATTAACATTATTTTACTAATTATAGTGACATCACTTTTATCGTACACTAGCATTATTTTTATATTGGCGTTATTCATACTAACGTCATCTCTTTTCTTTTATTTTACACTTGACACTATTCTATTTAGCATTATTTTCTTATCATTTTATACTAATATTTAATTACATATATTTTCATATACATATACCGATATTTGTATTTTGTTACTACATAAATAATCTTTTCAAAATCGTTCTTTTATTCTTGCACGTAAGTTTTTCTTTTAGCCACAAAAATGTTTAAACCCGTCGGTAACTGCATTTGCGGATTTCTTGGGGTGCTTAATATCTTCCCCGAAGAATCATCAGAACCCTTATCCTTTCTCTGGCTTTCCAAAATAAGGTTTCATAATACCTTTTTAAAATGGTTTCCTAATTCCGTATAAATTAGGTGGCGACTCTGTTTTCACACAAATTGCCAAGTTATTGATACGTTCTTACCGCAAGGAAAAAAATGGATAGTAACACGCATCCATCAGTGCTAGCGCTCTAAATTCCCTTAAACCCTTTGCTCCCCCTCCCTCGTCTCTAAAAATAACTCGTGTAAGTGTAAAACTTTAAATATGCATAACTTCGGGCTCCGTTATCCGTTATATTTGATTCTTTTTTTGATTTTGAGTATTTTTTTTGAAATGTAGCTTATTTTAGAAAAACAATATATTAAATGTACGGAAAAGAGAATAGTCCGGACAAAAGGAGGGATGCAACACGAGGACTTCCCAAGGGGTCACCCATCCTAGTACGACTCTTGCCCAAGCACACTTAACTTAGAAGTTCTGATTGGTTCCAGTGCGTTAGTACTGCTATGATCGCATCTATCAGTTCTAACGCTCTAAATTCACTTAAACCCTTTTCTCCCCCTCTCGCCTCTCTAAAAGTAAGATGCGTAAGTGCAAAACTTTAAATATGATTAACTTCGTGCTCTGTTATCGTTTTTTGTGATTCTTTTTTAAATTTTGAGATTTTTTTCGAGATCTAGCTTATTTTAAAAAAAATATATTTAAATAGACGAAAAAGAGCGTAGTCCGGAGAAAAGGAGGGATGAAACACGAGGACTTCCCAGGGGGTCACCCATCCTAGTACCACTCTCGCCCAAGCATGCTTACCTTCGGAGTTCTAATGGGATCCAGTGCATTAGTGCTGGTATGATCGCATCCATCAGTCCTAGCGCTCTAAATTCTCTTAAACCCTTTCCTCTACCTCCCTCTTCTGTAAAAATAAGGCGCGTAAGTGAAAAACTTTGAATATGGATAACTTCGCACTCCATTATCCGCTTTATGCGATTCTTTTTTTTTTCTTTGAGTATTTTTTCAAGATCTAGCTTATTTTTGGAAAAAAATATATTAAATAGATGAAATAGAGCGTAGTCCAGACAAAAGGAGGGATGAAGCATGAGGACTTCCCAAGGGGTCACCCATCCAAGTACTATTCTCGCCCAAGAACGCTTAACTTCGGAGTTCACATGGGATCCGGTACGTTAGTGCTGGTATGATCACATCCATCAGTCTGAGGCTCTAAATTCTCTTAAACCCATTCCTCCCCTCCCTCTTCCCTAAAAATAAGGCGCGTAAGTGCAAAACTTTAAATATGCGTAACTTTGCAATCTGTTACCTGTTTTATGTGATTCTTTTTTTGATTTTTAGTATTTTTCGAGATCTAGCTTATTTTATCTAAAAAATATATTAAACAGATGCAAATGAGCGTAATCTGGACAAAAGGAGAGATAAAACACGAGGACTTCCTGGGGTGTCACCCATACATGAGGACTTCCCGGGGGGTCACCCATCCTAGTACTATTCTCGCCCAAGCGTGCTTAACTTCGGAGTTATGATGGGATCCGGCGCGTTAGTGCTGGTATGATCGCATCCATCAGTCCTAGCTCTCTAAATTCACTTAAACCCTTTGCACTTCCTCCCTCTTCTTTAAAAATAAGGCACATAAGTGCAAAACTTTATATATACGAAACTTCGTACTCCGTTATCCGTTTTATACGATTCATTTATTTATTTTTAGTATTTTTCTGCGATCTAGCTTATTTTTTGAAAAAACATATTAAATGTATGAAAAAGTGCGTAGTCCTAGTGCGAGGATGAAATACGTATCTTCCCAGGGGGTCACCAGTCCCAGTACTACTCTCGCCCAAGCACACTTAACTTCGGAGTTCTAATTGGTTCCAGTGCGTTAGGGCTGGTATGACCTCATCCATCAGTCCTAGCGCTCTAAATTCTCTTAAACCCTTTCCTCCCCCTCCCTCTTCTCTAAACATGAGGCGCGTAAGAGAAAAACTTTAAATATGAGTAACTTCATGCTCCGTTATCCGTTTTATGCAATTTTTTATTTTATTTTTATTTTGAGTAATTTTCTGAGATCTAGCTTATTTAAAAACTATATACATATATTAAATAGACAAAAAGAGTGTAGTCCGGACAAAAGGAGGGATGCAACACGAGGACTTCCTGGGGGTCACCCATCCTAGTACTACTCTCGCCGAAGCACGCTTAGCTTCGGAGTTCTGATGGGATCCGGTGCATTAGTGCTGGTATGATCGCAATCATTAGTGCTAGCGCCCTAAATTCTCTTAAACCCCTTCCTCCACCTCCTTCTTCTCTAAATATAAGGCACGTAAGTGAAAAACTTTAAATATGCCTAACTTCGCGCTCCGTTATCCGCTTTATGCGATTCTTTTTCTTTTATTTTCTTTGAGTATTTTTTCGAAATCTAGCTTATTTTTTGAAAAAAATATATTACAAAGATGAAAAAGAGTGTAGTCCATACAAAAGGATGGATGAAACACGAGGAATTCCTAAGAGGTCACCCATCCTAGTACTACTCTCGCCCTAAAACGCTTAACTCTCGTAGTTCTAGGATGAGGTCCGGGTTCATTAGTGCCGGTATGATCATATCCATCGCCCGAGGGTCTAGATTCTCTTAAATCCATTCGTCCCCCCTCCCTCATCTCTAAAAATAAGGCGCGTAAGTGCAAAACTTTAAATATGCGTAACTTCGCGCTCCATTATCCGTTTTATGTGATTTTTTTTTATTTTTAGTATTTTTTCGAGATCTTGCTTATTTATCTAAAAATATATATTAAATAGATGAAAATGAACGTAATCCGAGAAAAAGGAGAGATAAAACATGTGGACTTCCCAGGGGGTCACCCATCCTAGTACTATTCTTGCCCAAGCGTGCTTAACTTCTCGGAAAAGTTCGACGGATCTGGTGCGTTAGTGCTGGTATGATCGCATCCATCAATCCTAGCTCTCTAAATTCACTTAAACCCTTTGCACCCCCTCCCTCTTCTTTAAAAATAAGGCACATAAGTGCAAATCTTTAAATATGCGTAACTTCGCACTCCGTTATTCGTTTTATACGATTCATTTGTTTATTTTTAGTATTTTTCGGAGATCTAGCTTATTTTTCGAAAAAATATATTAAATGTATGAAAAAGTGCGTAGTCCGGAAAAAAGGAGGGATGAAACACGTGGACTTCCTGTGGGGTCACTCGTCCCGCAAAGATTACTCTCGCCCAAGCACACTTAACTGGAGTTCTAATTGGTTCCGGCATGTTGTGGTCGTATGACCCATCCATCGCCCTAGCACTCTAAATTCTCTTAAACCCTTTCCTTCCCCTCCCTCTTCTCTAAAAGTGAGGCGCGTAAGAGAAAAACTTTAAATATGAGCAACTTCATGCTCCGTTATCCGTTTTATGCAAATGTTTTTTTTATTTTGAGTATTTTCCTGAGATCTAGCTTATTTTAAAAAAAATATATATATATATATTAAATAGACAAAAAGTGCATAGTCCGAAGGTGTTAGGATGCAACACGAGGACTTCTCTGGGGGTCACCCATCCTAGTACTACTCTCACCCAAGCACGCTTAGCTTCGGAGTTCTGATGGGATCCGGTGCGTTAGTGCTGGTATGATCGCATCCATCAGTCCTAGCGCTCTAAATTCTCTTAAACCCTTTCCTCCACCTCCCTCTTCTCTAAAAATAAGGCGCGTAAGTGAAAAACTTTAAATATGCATAACTTCGCGCTCCGTTATCCGTTTTATGCGATTCTTTTTCTTTTATTTTTTTTTTGAGTATTTTTTCGAAATCTAGCTTATTTTTTGAAAAAAATATATTACATAGATGAAAAATAGCGTAGTCCACACAAAAGGAGGGATGAAACACGAGGAATTCCTAAGAGGTCACCCATCCTAGTACTACTCTCGCCCAAAAACGCTTAACTTCAGAGTTCATATAAGGTCCGGTTCATTAGTGCTGGTATGATCACATCCATCAGTTCGAGGGTCTAGATTCTCTTAAATCTATTCATCCCCCCTCCCTCATCTCTAAAAATAAGGCGCGTAAGTGCAAACTTTAAATATGCGTAACTTCGCGCTCCATTATCCGTTTTATGTCATTTTTTTTATTTTTAGTATTTTTTCGAGATCTGGCTTATTTATCTAAAAATATATATTAAATAGATGAAAATGAACGTAATCCGAGCAAAAGGAGAGATAAAACATGTGGACTTCCCAGGGGGTCACCCATCCTAGTACTATTCTTGCCCAAACGTGCTTAACTTCGGAGTTCTGATGGGATCTGGTGCGTTAGTGCTGGTATGATCGCATCCATCAATCCTAGCTCTCTAAATTCACTTAAACCCTTTGCACCCCCTTCCTCTTCTTTAAAAATAAGGCACATAAGTGCAAAACTTTAAATATTCGTAACTTCGCACTCCGTTATCCATTTTATACGATTCATTTGTTTATTTTTAGTATTTTTCTGAGATCTAGCTTATTTTTTGAAAGAATATATTAAATGTATGAAAAAGTGCGTAGTCCGGAAAAAAGGAGGGATGAAACACGTGGACTTCCCAGGGGGTCACCAATCCCAGTACTACTCTCGCCCAAGCACACTTAACTTCGGAGTTCTAATTGGTTCCGGTGCGTTAGGGTTGGTATGACCTCATCCATCAGTCCTAGCGCTCTAAATTCTCTTAAACCCTTTCCTCCCCCTCCCTCTTCTCTAAAATGAGGCGCAAGAGAAAAAAACTTTAAATATGAGCAACTTCATGCTCCGTTATCCGTTTTATGCAAATGTTTTTTTTATTTTGAGTATTTTCCTGAGATCTAGCTTATTTTAAAAAAATATATATAGATATTAAATAGACAAAAAGTGCATAGTCCGGACAAAAGCAGGGATGCAACACGAGGACTTCCTGGGGGTCACCCATCCTAGTACTACTCTCTCCCAAGCACGCTTAGCTTCGGAGTTCTGATGGGATCTGGTGCGTTAGTGTTGGTATGATCGCATTCATTAGTGCTAGCGCTCTAAATTCTCTTAAACCCCTTCCTCCACCTCCCTCTTCTCTAAATATAAGGTGGGTAAGTGAAAAACTTCAAATGTGCCTAACTTCGCGCTTCGTTATCCGCTTTATGTGATTCTTTTTCTTTTATTTTTTTTGAGTATTTTTTTGAAATCTAGCTTATTGTTTGAAAAAAATATATTACATAGATGAAAAAGAGCGTAGTCCGTACAAAATGTGGGATGAAGCACGAGGAATTCCTAAGAGGTCACCCATCCTAGTACTACTCTCGCCCAAAAACGCTTAACTTCAGAGTTCATATGAGGTCCGGTTCATTAGTGCTGGTATGATCACATCCATCAGTTCGAGGGTCTAGAATCTCTTAAATCCATTCGTCCCCCCTCCCTCATCTCTAAAAATAAGGCGCGTAACTGCAAAACTTTAAATATGCGTAACTTCGCGCTCCATTATCCTTTTTATGTGATTTTTTTTTTTATTTTTAGTATTTTTTTCGAGATCTAGCTTGTTTATCGAAAAATATATATTAAATTGACGAAAATGAACGTAATCCGAGCAAAAGGAGAGATAAAACATGAGGACTTCCCAGGGGGTCACCCATCCTAGTACTATTCTCGCCCAAGCGTGCTTAACTTCGGAGTTCTGATGGGATCTGGTGCGTTAGTGCTGGTATGATCGCATCCATCTGTCCTAGCTCTATAAATTCACTTAAACCCTTTGCACCCCCTTCCTCCTCTTTAAAAATAAAGCACATAAGTGCAAAACTTTAAATATGCGTAACTTCGCACTCCGTTATCCGTTTTATACTATTCATTTGTTTAGTTTTAGTATTTTCTGAGATCTAGCTTATTTTTCAAAAAAATATATTAAATATATGAAAAAGTGCGTAGTCCGGAAAAAAGGAGGGATGAAACACGTGGACTTCCCAAGGGGTCACCAGTACCAATACTACTCTCGCCCAAGCACACTTAACTTCGGAGTTCTAATTGATTCCGGTGCGTTAGGGCTGGTATGACCTCATCCATCAGTCCTAGCGCTCTAAATTCTCTTAAACCCTTTCTTCCCCCTCCCTCTTCTCTAAAAATGAGGCGCGTAACAGAAAAACTTTAAATATGAGCAACTTCATGCTCCGTTATCCGTTTTACGCAAAAAAAAAATTATTTTTATTTTGAGTATTTTTCGCAGATCTAGCTTATTTAATAATATATATATATATATATATATATATATATATATATATATATATATATATATACTAAATAGACAAAAAGAGCGTAGTCCGGACAAAAGGAGGGATGCAACACGAGGACTTCCTGGGGGTCACCCATCTTAGTACTACTCTCGCCCAAGCACGCTTAGCTTCGAAGTTCTGATGGCATCTGGTGCGTTAGTGCTAGTATGATCGCATTCATTAGTGCTAGCGCTCTAAATTCTCTTAAACCCCTTCCTCCACCTCCCTCTTCTCTAAATATAAGGTGCGTAAGTGAAAAACTTCAAATGTGCCTAACTTCGCGCTTCGTTATCCGCTTTATGTGATTCTTTTTCTTTTATTTTTTTGAGTATTTTTTTGAAATCTAGCTTATTTTTTGAAAAAAATTATTACATTGATGAAAAAGAGCGTAGTCCGTACAAAAAGTGGGATGAAACACGAGGAATTCCTAAGAGGTCACCCATCCTAGTACTACTCTCGCCCAAAAACGCTTAACTTCAGAGTTCATATGAGGTCCGATTCATTAGTGCTGGTATGATCACATCCATCAGTTCGAGGGTCTAAATTCTCTTAAACCCATTCGTCCCCCCTCCCTCATCTCTAAAAATAAGGCACGCAAGTGTAAAAATTTAAATATGCGTAACTTCGCGCTCCATTATCCGTTTTATGTGATTCTTTTTTTTTTTTTAAGTATTTTTTCGAGATCTAGCTTATTTATCTAAAAAAATATATTAAATAGATGAAAATGAACGAAATCCAAGCAGAAGGAGAGATAAAACACGAGGCCTTCCCGGGGGTCACCCATCCTAGTACTATTCTCGCCCAAACATGCTTAACTTCAGAGTTCTGATGGGATCTGGTGCGTTAGTGCTGGTACGATCGCATCCATCTGTCCTAGCGCTCTAAATTCTCTTAAACCCTTTGCGCCCCCTCCCCTTTCTTTAAAAATAAGGTGCGTAAGTGTAAATCTTTAAATATGCGTGACTTCGCTCTACGTTATCCATTTTATACGATTCCTTTTTTTTATTTTGAGTATTTTTTCGAGATCTAGCTTATTTTTTGAAAAAAAACATATTTTAAATGTACGGAAAAGAGCGTTGTCGGAACAAAAGGAGGGATGCAACACGTGAACTTCCCAGGGGGTCACCAATCCTAGTACAACACTAGCCCAAGCACGCTTAATTTCGAAGTTCATATTGGTTCCGGTGCGTTAGTACTGGTATGACCGCATCCATCAGTCCTAGCTCTCTAAATTCTCTTAAACCCTTTCCTCCCCCACCCTCTTCGCTAAAAAAATGGCGCGTAAGTGAAAAACTTTAAATATGAGTAACTTCATGCTCCGTTATCCGTTTTAGGCGATTCTTTTTCTTTCTTTTTTTTGAGTATTTTTCGGAGATCTAGCTTATTTTTTTAAAATATATATATTAAATAGACGAAAAAGAGCATAGTCCAGACAAAAGGAGGGATTCAACACGAGGACTTCCCGAGGGTCACCCATCCTGGTACTACTCTCTCCCAAGCACGCTTAGCTGCGAAGTTCTGATAGGATCCGGTGCGTTAGTGTTGTTATGATCGCATTCATTAGTCCTAGTGCTCTAAATTCTCTTAAACCCGTTCCTCCACCTCCCTCTTCTCTAATATTAAGGCGCGTAAGTGAAAAACTTTAACTTCACGCTCCGTTATCCGCTTTACGCTAGTTTTTTTTTTTTTAGTAATTTTACAGATCGAGCTTATTTTTCGAAAAAAAATATATTAAATAGACGAAAAAGAGCGTAGTCCGGACAAAAGGAGGGATAAAACACGAGGACTTCCCAAGGGGTCACCCATCCTAGCACTACTCTCGCCCAAGAACGCTTAACTTCGGAGTTCATATGGGATCCGATGCGTTAGTGGTGGTACGATCACATCCATTAGTCTAAGGCTCTAAATTCTCTTAAACCCATTCCTCCCCCTCCATCTTCTCTAAAATTAAGGCGCGTAAGTGCAAAACTTTAAATATGCGTAACTTCGCGCACTCTGTTATCCATTTGATGTGATTCTTTTTTTTTATATAGTATTTTTTCGAGAACCAGCTTATTTTTTGAAAAATTATATTAAATAGATGAAAAATGGGCGTAATCCGGACAAAAGGAGAGATGCAACACGAGGTCTTCCCCGGCGGTCACCCATCCTAGTACTACTCTCCCAAGTGCGCTTGATTTCGGAGTTTTGATTGCTTCCGGTGCGTTAGTGCTGGTATGATCGCATCAATCAGTCCTAGCGCTCTAAATTATCTTAAACTCTTTCCTTCCCTTCCCTCTTCTCTAAAAATAAGGCGCATCAGTGTAAAACTTTAAATATGAGTAACCTCGCGCTCCGTTATCCATTTTATGCGATTTTATTTTTATTGTTAGAACTTTTTCAAGATCGAACTTATTTTTCGAGAAAAATATATTAAATAGACGAAAAATGAGCATAGTCCGAGCATAAGGAGAGATGCAACACGAGGTCTTCCCAGGGGGTCACCCATCCTAATTGTATTCTCTTCTAAGCACGCTTAACTTCGGAGTTCTGTTTGGATCCGGGGCGTTAGTGCAAGTATGATAGCATTCATCAGTCCTTGCGCTCTAAATTCTCTTAAACCCTTTGTTCCCCTTCCCTCTTTGCTAAAAATAAGGCGCGTAAGTGAAAATTTTTAAATATGCGTAACTTCACGCTCTGTTATCCGTTTTCTCACGCCCCAATTTAGCTAAGTCGCGCGAGCACCTGCTTTTCCCACCTCGGTAGGCGAACCCTCAACTAAACGATAGTATAAACATGAATAAATAAGTAAATAAGCGGATGAGATAAAATCACGTAAGTCTGACGATAATGATATAGAAATATGCGTAAGTAAGGAAAATAAACCCCGGAGTGTGGTCTAACCATACAAGAGCATCTAACTAGAATCTATAAGTCTGGAATTATCAATAATACATTAAAAAGTTTGAATATGTCTTGGAATAGTAAAGAAGACATAAATAAAAGAAGAATCTTCAAGGCCGCGGACGTCCTCGTGCTCACCCTGTAGACTCTAAACAACAACTCTCGGAACGACTATCAGCCACGAGAAGCAGAGGTAAATCCCACCTGGAATTCTGCATTGATAAAAGAATGCAGGAAGTGCAGGTCAGTACAAACAATAGTACTGGTAGGTATCATAGGCCGACTAAGACTATTTAACATATATAAAGACAATAAGGTAAGAGAAAGCAAGCAAACCATAGAGTACAAGTCATGCTCCCAAGAAATCAACTCACATAATAAAGCCTTGATGTAACAACTAGCCCCAAGTGTAACAAATATCCAAGTATACCAAAAACCAAGTCTTGCCAAGTCAAATCAGCACATAGCCCATATCAAATACAGTTCAAGAATATGACCAACACAGTATCCAAAACATAAGCTACCATGAAGGATGATCAAACAAGGCAATATGAGACATGAATGCAATGAAATGCCTATACTCTTGTACTCTGACAATATCTCTACGCCTCGGTAGCACAACCCATGGGGGACCCGCAAAGTCCAAGCACCATCACTCTGTACACAACTCAGAGGACTCAATTATCAACCAGTATCGCAATATCGGTGTTCCATATCAGCCCCTCCGCACACAGCTCAGAGGTGACTTACCATGTTCCATAATCAGCCCCTCCGCACACAGCTCAGAGGTGACTTACCATGTTCCGTAATCATCAATGTCTCTTCTCATTTCCCTCAATAGTGCCAGTCACACAACATAATAAGATGATATGAAATGAATATGGAACGATGCAAGTACAAATAATGAAGAATATCAAGTTCAACTTGTGCCACACACAGCGCACTAATATCGTCAACAATAATCCACACAGTAATAATAATGAATTTCCAATTTCCATAACAATAAGAGCCAACTATCCAAAAATGGCTATACCAATAACGAGGCGTACACTAAGTACCAATATCAATATCAAGTAATTTCATCCTTCCGATTTACTCCCAATTCACAGACAATCCACCAATTATACACAACGTACCAAACAGGGTCCTATGGAGTCCACAAGCCACTGGCCCGATCAAACAAGTCACAAGCAATACCAAACCCTAAGGCAACATCCAACTCAACTTCATACCCAAAGGTTTACATGAAATCTCCAACAATATCATCTAAATATACACTTCGCTAGTCGAAGTCTCACCACAGGTGTAAACCGTAACCTACCTGGAAGGCCAAACAACAATATCACCAACAATCACACATTAGCCTTTCCTTTCCTTTGAGCCTCAAGATAATCAAAGTCTACCATATTCGAATGCTGAATTAGAAACAAGAAGAAGACATTTAATAAACTTTACTCTTAATAAATCCCCAAATTCCAACCCATAAACTAGGGTTCATAACTAATAAAATAAAAATAATGATCTAAGGCTCTCATCATGGAATTAGTGTTCTAGATGTTCAATTCCCATCAATGATCAACTAATTTAGCTAACAATTACTCAAAATTTGGATTATATAGAAAACCTCCAAATTTTGGTATAAACCCTAGCCTTTAATTCACAAATTAAGCCTTAGAAATGAAAGATTCAAGTTACTATAGTCATTACCCATCAATTCCATGCTAGCCCATGCTAGATTCATTAACAAAACAAGGTTTTATGCTCACAAGTTCATTACAGGAAGATAACCCAAAACCCACTTAGTTCTCATAACTTTAGGAAGATCCTAGCATGGATTAATGATAACTAGGCGAGATAATGAATCAAGATTAGGAAGAGATAATAGATGAGTTTACCACTAAGAGTTTTCCCCAAGAGACCTCTAGAAAATCTCCCAAGATGAACCACCTTTGGACTAATAAATGAATGAAAAGACTTGAGGTTTTATATCATTAAATACCCTAGTCACTGCCCGTTCACCGCTTAGGTCCTGGCCACTGCATCGGCCACGACTCTGGCCGACAAGACTAGGGTACCACTTCGGTGGTCCCTCATGAAATGCCTAGACCGCTTCGGCGGTACTGCTTCAGCGGTGCTGGTGCCGCCGAGGTGGGCACAAGCAGGTACACCAGAAAATTCCCCAACTTTGATAGACTCCACCCGAAATCCCGACTAACACTCGAAAATATCTCAAGTCACATACCGTATATGCTAACCCCCCATAAAATTGCGCTACGAACGCGCTCATGATCTCAAAATTTCCATTGGGGGCCCCGTTGACCGAGTCAACCCCCGAAACCTCTAAGCTAACTTTCCAACCCAAATCCCAAAATGCACCCAAGTGCCTCGGGAACCAGACCAACCACTCACACAAGTTTTAAATCACCATCCGGACCTCTCGGAATCAACGAATCTCTGATTAAGGTCTGTTTACCCAAAAGTCAACTTTGGGGTCAAACCTTTTTCCCTTTTAAGCCAAATCTTACCAAAACTCACTCAATTCGAGTCCAATGACCTCGAGAAGAGCGCCAACAGTCCTCGCAGGTCAAATATGAGCTAACAGAGCTTGGGAAAGGGTCAAAGGGTCAAAAATTTAATAACGACCAAATAGGTCGTTACACGTTTTATGCAATTCTTTTTTTGATTTTTAGTATGTTTTCGAGATTTAGCTTATTTTTTGAAAAAATATATTTAAAAAGACGAAAAATAGCATAGTCCAGACAAAAGGAGGGATGAAACACGAGGACTTCCCAAGGGGTCACTCATCCTAGTACTACTCTCACCCTAGAACGCTTAACTTCGGAGTTCATAGGATTTGGTACATTAGTACTGGTATGATCACATCCATCAGTCTGAGGCTCTAAATTCACTTAAAACCATTCCTCCCCCTCTTTCTTCTCTAAAAATAAGTTGCGTAAGTCAAAACTTTAAATATGTGTAACTTCGCGCTCCGTTATCTGTTTTATGCGATTCTTTATTTGATTTTTTGTATTTTTTCGAGATCTATCTTATTTTTCTAAAAAATATATTAAATAGATGAAAATGGCATAGTACGGACAAAGGGAGAGATAAAACAAGAGGACTTCCCGGGGGTCACCGATCCTAGTACTATTCTCGCCCAAGCACGCTTAACTTCGGAGTTCTAATGGGATCCGGTTCGTTAGTGTTGGTATGATTGCATCCATCAGTGTTAGTTCTCTAAATTCCCTTAAACCCTTTTCTCCCTCTCCCTCTTCCTTAAAAATAAGGCGCGTAAGCGAAAATTTTTAAATATGCGTAACCTCGCCCTCCGTTATCTGTTTTATACGATTTTTTTTTTTGAGTATTTTTTCAAGATCTAGCATATTTTTGGAAACATATATATTGAATAGACGAAAAAGATCATAGTCCGTAAAAGAGGAGGGATGCAACACGAGGAATTTCCAGGGGATAACCCATCCTAGTACTTCTCTCACCCAAGCACGTTTAACTTCGGAGTTCTGATGGGATTTGGTAGGTTAGTGCTGGTATTATCACATCCATCAGTCTGACGCTCTAAATTCTCTTAAACCCTTTATTCCCCCTCCCTCTTCTCAAAAAATAACTCGCGTAAGTGCAAAAATTTAAATATGCGTAACTTTGCGCTCCGTTATCCGTTTTATACGATTCTTTTATTTTTGACTATTTTTTCGAGATCTAGCCTGTTTTTAGAAAAAGATATATTAAATAGATGAAAAAGAGTGTAGTCCGAACAAGATGAGGGATGCAACACGAGGACTTCCCAAGGGATCGCCCATCCTAGTACTTCTCTCACCCAAGCACGTTTAACTTTAGAGTGCTGATGGGATCTTGTACGTTAGTGATGGTATTATCACATCCATCAGTCCGAGGCTCTAAATTCTCTTAAACCCTTTACTTCCCCTCCCTCTTCTGGAAAAATAACTCGCGTAAGTGCAAAACTTTAAATATGTGTAACGTCGCGCTCCATTATCCGTTTTATGCGATTCTTTTTTGTATTTTGAGTATTTTTTTTAAATATAGCGTATTTTTTGAAAAAAATATATTAAATACAAGGAACAGAGCATAGTCTAGAAAAAAGGAGGGATGCAACACGAGGACTTCCCAAGGGGTCACCCATCCTGGTACTACTCTCGCCCAAGCACGCTTAGCTTCGGACTTCTGATGGGATCCGGTTCGTTAGTGCTGGTATGATTGCATCCATCAATCCTAGCGTTCTAAATTCTATTAAACCCTTTCCTCCACCTCCCTTTTCTCTAAAAATAAAGCACATAAGTGAAATACTTTAAATATGCATAACTTCGCGCTCCGTTATCCGTTTTAGGCAATTCATTTTTTTTTGAGTATTTTCCGAGTTATAACTTATTTTTCGAAAAAAGATATTAAATAGATGAAAAAGGGCGTAGTTCGGAAAAAGGGGGGATGCAACACCAGTACTTCCCTGGGGTCACTCATCCTAGTACAACTCTCGCCCAAGCACGCTTGACTTCAGAATTCAGATTGGTTCCGGTGCGTTCGTGCTGGTAAGATTGCATAAATTAGTCCTAGCTCTCTAATTTCTCTTAAACCCTTTCCTACCCCTCCGTCTTCTAAGGCGCGTAAGTGCAAAACTTTAAATATGCGTAACTTCGTGCTCTGTTATCGATTTTATGTGAATCTTTCTTTGATTTTTAATATTTTTTCAAGATCCTGCAAATTTTTCAAAAAAATGTATTAAATAGACGAAAAATGGGTGTCGTCTGGAAAAAAGGAGAGATACAACACGAGGTCTTCCCAGGGGGTCACCCATCCTAGTACTACTCTCCCAAGCACGCTTGACTTCGGAGTTCTGATAGCTTCCGGTGCGTTAGTGCTGGTATGATCGCATCAATCGGTCCTAGCGCTCTAAATTATCTAAAACTCTTTCCTTCCCCTCCCTCTTCTCTAAAAATAAGGTGCGTAAGTACAAAACATAAAATATGCGTAACTTCGCGTTCCGTTATCCGTTTTATCCGATTCTATTTTTTATTGTTAGTACTTTTTCGAGATCCAGCTTATTTTTTGAAAAAATATATTAAATAGATGAAAAATGAGCGTAGTCCAGACAAAAGGAGAGACCCAACATGAGGTCTTCCCAGGGGGTCACCCATCCTAATTCTATTCTCACCCAAGCACGCTTTACTTCGGAATTCTGTCGGGATCCGGTGCGTCAGTGCCGATATGATAGCCTCCATCGTTCCTGGCACTCTAAATTCTCTTAAAACCTTTGCTCCCCTTCCCTCTTTGCTAAAAATAATGCGCGTAAGTGCAAAATTTTAAATATGCGTAACTGCGTTCTCCGTTATCTGTTTTATGCGATTCTTTTTTTGTTTTTCACTATTTTTTTGAGATCCAGCTTATTTTTTGAAAAAATATATTAAGTAGATGAAAAATGAGCGTAGTCCGGACAAAAAAAGAGATGCAACACGAGGACTTCCTAGGAGGTCACCCATCCTAATACTATTCTTGCCCAAGCACGCTTGACTTCAGAGTTCTGATTGCTTCCGTTGCGTTAGTGTTATATCCCGTATTTTGTACATTGAGATAATCCGAGCTAACCATGATAAGCTAAGGACAAGACTATTCTGGGATCCGAGGTAGAGACTTTTGACCTCCGATTTTGTTTTAAGGCATAAGTTGCTTATGATTTCATTGGTATGGAATATTAAGAAAAATTTGGAGCTAAAAGTTAATTAGGGAAAGTTAATATTTCATGAAACAAAGGCCAAGTTGGCCGTGTGGCATGAGGTGGGTTCCCACCCATGGCTTGGCTAATTTTAATTGATCCAAGACATGTGTGGGGCATGGTACACATGGATGAATTATATATGTAGTCAAGTGATGACTAGCAAGACAAGTATTCATCTCTTTCAACACTTAGAAAATTGAAGAAGCTTGGAGAAAAATGGAGAGCAATATTCGGCCATGGTAGCCGAACTTGGTGCCTCAAGAATTGATCAAGAAAAATAATTTTCTTCTAGCATTTCAACCAATTGGAAGGCTCTTATTAATGTGAAGTAGTTGTTGGAGCAAGCGAAACATTCACTTTTGCAATTCTCAAACCCTAGCCAAGTTGAAGAACTAAGAGGAAAAGGTAAGGTTCAATCTCCTTTTACATGTGTTATGGATGGTTTGAACGTGTTGTAGTATGTAGAAATGGATGAAATTCATGAAATCCTTATGTTGATGTTGAGCCGTGTGTATGGGCTGTTTTGTGTAGAAGGAATGAGCAAATTTTACTTAGTGTTTGGTTGTTGTTGTTGTGGATTCTATGATGATAATGAAAGTTTAATGATTCAAGTTGAAGTTGTAACTGTTGTGGGCTGTTTTAGAAGCCAACGTGATTTGAATGTAGTTTTTATATTTATGAGAATGATATTGTTAACGTGTGGATTGTTGGTGTAGTTCATGAATTTGGAAGAAGGAAATGTGTTGTTCTTGTTCTTATTGAGTTTAGGGAGGTTTCGGGTGGAATGGTATATTGGTTGGGTTGTTTTGAATCTTTGTGCGGATTGTTTGAAGTGTTCTTGAACCTTGTTTGAATGGTTTGGATTAGTACTTGAACGTGTGAGCGCTGATGTTGGCTTGAATGTATGTGGTTGGATTGAATGTAAATGGAATGTTGTCGAATTATGTATAAAAGAGTTACTAACGTTAGAATGCGTTTTGAATTGATTGTTGATGTTGCTAATATGATTGTTGGTATTGTTGTTGATGATTTGGCCGAGTTGAATTCTCGGGGTTGTTGAATTTATAGGGGAAATGCTGCCCAAATTTCTGTAGATAAAGTGCTAGCTTGGGATTGAATCCCTAAGTATCTATAGCTAATGTTTGGTGTCTAATGACGTTATTGTAGATCGTGGGAAGCCCGAGACTTAAGTTCGGATTAACTTAGGAAGCGGGTGAGGTATGTAAATGTCACACCCTCATTTTCGACAGGGTGTGATGGGCACCCGACCCTTACCTAGGGCCGAGCGAACCCGCTGACTTTCGTAATACTCACAATCATACTGGGCCCGCAAAACATAACATAAGCACATAATGAATTTTTTTTTTTGAAAACAAACATGCCTTTCATCCTTGTCAAATCAAATAAAACTAGCATCGTATGAAATCTGTAAACACATGAAGTTCGTAACATAAGGCATAACAATACATCGGCTTACATAGCCTGCTACAAACTGACATATCACACACCGACAACGTCGCAAAGTCTCTACCAACATCTCGTATACCATACAAAAGCACCCGGACTCGGCAGCACTCCGAGGAAATGGAGCTCGCCAATCCGGAGCGTCTTATCTTCTCGCTAACATCATCTATTCATCGTGGGTACTCGCATGGCATGAAACGCGCCCCCCGAAAAATAGGGGTCGTGCGATATATATCTGCGAGTATGCAAAGCGAGTAGTACGAAAAAACGAAGTCGGAGTACGGAAAGTGAGCCACTAGCCGAATACCAAAATGCTTGTATCTGAAATGCAAATCGTACATAAGCGATGCGGAAGACAAATATAACCATTAGAATGCCAAAATGCTTAGCTTCTTCCGAAAAACATTTTGTCTCACATATACGGAAAATAGAACATATCATATGAGCCGACATTAACCGATGTGGGATTTGCCTAAACCAATGTGGGATTTGCCTCACCATTGGGTTTGCCCCACCACCGTCTCCGATACCCCGATCATATTCCGGACCCACATATATCATATCACATCATACTTCGTATCCCAAAGCAGAGGGATACGATGTAAACAAATCCGAGTCATAATCAAAACGAAGTACGGGTGAAAGTGAATGCAAATCCATAATGCCAAAATGCCTACTTATCAAAACACAAATCATGCACAGGGCTTCTTAGAATATGGTCGCCCGCCCGTCAATGTCACACATACCGCGGTCAAAATATCCAGCGGCAATATCACACATACCGCGGTCAAAATATCCAGCGGCAATATCACACATATCGCGGTCAAAATATCCAGCGGCAATACCATACATACCGGCCCGGGACTCGGCGAAAAATGTAACAACAGAATGCACGAGCAGAATCATAAGTAACCAAATACAGTTTAAAACATTTTCAAAGACTTAATAGGTTAATCGAAACGAACCATCTTTTATAGGCCAAAACAGTAGTCAAATCAGATTTTCTTCCGAACGTCACTCGGGAACATATCAAACCGAACTTCAGAAACCGTAGTTACGTATCAAAATCACATACATAAAAATCCTTATTTCAGACTCAACAGATAAATAAGTAATCATACTCGGGGGTCGGAAAGATAGTCATATTGAATCCTTTTCAAAAAAAGTCTTTAGCACTATACAAAGAAAAGTCGCGGGACCCACGGAAGAGCGTCAACCCAAACCGGGCCCGCCTATGGAAATCATAGTCATTATACATCATAGGATCATTTGCGAACATATCAAAGCCATCCGGTTCTGTCTGTGAAAGTTACGGACGTTCGTAGTTACAAAACTCTTTTGAAAACAGAACTTTTTTTGCAACATTTGTAAACCAATCATACAGAGACATATAAACCATAGCTTGACCCCATTAGGATGCCAACGTCAAGAAGAAATTATGAATCATAACCATGCTCGTACGTTACGAATAGAATTACCCCTGAAGCTCATAACATATCGTAACTTAGCCATATCTAAGACATGCCAAAAGAAGGAAAGGTAAGCTTTACATACCTCGTTTGCTTCCTAAGCTAATCCAAACTCAAGTTTCGACTCTCCAAGGTCTACACAACGTCAATGGATATCGAATATTAGTCATAAACATCGAATAATCCAATTCCAAGCCATTACTTTTTTCTCTGAGAATTTTGGGCAGCATTTCCCTATAAATTGGACATCCGAGAATTCAACTCGCCAAATCATTATCAACAATACCAACAAACATAATAACAATATCAATAATCAATCCCGAACGCATTCTAACATTAATAACTCCCTTCATATCATTCGACGACATTCCATTACATTCAATTCAACTACATACTTTCAAATTAACATCAACACTCATAAGTTCAAGTACCAATCCAAGATCATTCAACTAAGATTCAAGAACATTTCAAATAATCCGCTCGATGATCAAACAAGCCAATCTAATGCACAACCTTACCGAAATCATTCCAATTCAACAAGAACATCACCAACACAATTCTTTCTTCCAAATTCATAAACTACGTCAACAATCCATTCATTAACAACTTCATCTTCATAAATTCAAGAAACCATATTAATATCACATTATCGTCCAATTCAGCCCACACGATTATAACCTTAACTTGGATCATTATAACCTTCATTTTACATCATAGAATTCACAACGACGACAACCAAAATACCACATAAAAATTAGTTCATTCCCTAACATCCAAAACAGCCCATTTTCGGCCAACACCACAACACACACATTCCATGATTTTCATCCATTTCCACACACTACAACAACACTCAAACATGCTAAATACAATTTGTTCATCTCTCCT
Source organism: Lycium ferocissimum (assembly GCF_029784015.1). NCBI lineage: Eukaryota > Viridiplantae > Streptophyta > Magnoliopsida > Solanales > Solanaceae > Lycium > Lycium ferocissimum. The sequence continues at coordinate 68,339,362 of NC_081349.1, forward strand.
ACACAACAACACACACACACAACCAAGTCCAACACATGCACGGCTCATCTCCAACATACATAATTTCATGAATTCCATTCATTTCTACATATCACAACATGCATAACCACCTATTAAACATGTAAAGATGTTATATCCCGCGTTTTCAGAGCATGAGTTTGACATGTACCTCATCGTAGTAATGAGATGTTTTGAAAGGCACAAGCCATGGAGAGTACGTAACAACGAAGAAAAAAGGTGAATTACGATCTCGTAAGTCGTAATCGGGAAAGAATATTTTGAAACACGGGAACATGACCGTTATTAGTGTAATAAGTGTTAAATATCATGTATGGAGAATTTCAGAATATTTCGGGATTGAGCAAATTGAAGAAAATAAGTTCGACGAAAATTCGAGAAACGCGGGACGGATTTTAGTCAACTTTGGAGGCGCATATCTCATAGGATATGTTGAGTTTTAAGGTGTTTCAAAATCCTAAAATGAAGTTCGTCGAGTCTAGTTTGTAATGCAACAAACCGTTCATTGATAGGACATCGGAGTAGAGAATTATAGACGTTACAAACTGAGCTGTCGACGCAGAAACAGCATTCCCTTGCATACCGCTACAGATCTTGCTACGGTACCACTTCAAAGGCATTCCGTTTTAAGGACGTAAAAACCTCTTTTTCAGCAAAAAAAAAGTTCCAAAATTTCCAGAAAATTCAGCCCCTCTCCCTTCCTTTCTACATAATTAAATTGAGGGATTTTATGGCTAATTGAAGGAAAAAGATGGAGATCACAAATGACCATGGCAACCACGGCCATGGGTTTTTGAAAAGGTTACATGTTGGCTTTAAGAGCTTGGCTTCTAAGGTAAGATTCCATTCCCTTTTCCATGTTTTGGAAATGATTAATCTTGGTATGTAATTGGTGGATGTGGAATTGAATGCACAAAATTGTGTGGGTTAATGTTGAAGCTTGTTTGGACCGCGGGGGGGGGGTTGTTTTAAGCTAGAAGTGGTGATCAAATTTTAATTAGTGTTGTTGTTGTTGTTGTCATGAATCAAATGGTGAAAGTAAAGGAATTTGATGATTAGAGATGAAGTTACATTTGTTTAGTGGGTCGTTCTTGTTGAATTGAGGGATTAAGGATTGAGATAATGTGTTATGTTGTTGATCTCGTGTAATTGGTGGACTAAGTGTCATTAAAACTTGTGTTGTGTTGATTGTAATTGACGGGCTGTTTTAGAAGCTATGGTGAATCAAATATAGTTTCATGGATTTATGGAAGATAATGTTGTCAATGTGTGAATTGTTGGTATGGTTGATGAAATTGAAAGGAAGAAATGTGTTGTTGATTATTTTCTTGAACTTAGCGGATTTCGGGTGAAGTAGTATATTGTTGGATTGCTTTGAATATTATACGGATTGTTTGAAATGTTCTTGAATCTTGTTTAAATGGTTTGGATTAGTACTTGAACGTATGAATATTGATGTTGGTTTGATCGTATGCGGTTGATTTGAATGAAAATGGTATATCGTCGAATTGTATAGAAAGGAGTTACCAATGTTAGAATGCGTTTTGAATTCATTATTGATGTTGTTAGAATGGTTGTTGGTATTGTTGTTGGTAATATTGGCCGAGTTGAATTCTCGGGGTTGTTGAACTTATAGGGGAAATCGCCAAATTTACGTAGATAAAGTGATGGCTTGGAATTGGATCCTTCAATGCTTATGACTAATGGTTGATGCCTAATGACGTTATTGTAGATTTTGAGAAGCCGAGGCTTAAGTTCGGAATAGCCTAGGAAGCGGACGAGGTATGTAAAGCTTACCTTTCTTTCGTTTGGTATGTCTTAGACGGGATTAAGGTATGACACGATTTGTGCCTTGGGGTTACTCCATTCTGAAGTTCCGAACATGACTATGATTCTTATGTGCTTCTTGATATTCGTATTTGTAATGTAGTCGAATTATGGTTCGTATGTTTTGATATGTCTAAATTCAAAAAGTTGCATAAAAGTTTGTTTTCAAAAGAATTTTGTTCTTAAAAGAGTTTTGTAACTACGAACGTCCGTAACTTTCATAGAAAAAACCGGATGGCTTCGATATGCTCGTAAATGATTTCATAACGTATAATGACTATGACTTTCATAGGCGGGCCCGGATTGGGTTGACGCTCGTCCGTGGGTCCCGCGACTTTCCGTTGTATAGTTTTGACGACCTATTTTTGAAAAAGCTTAATATGACTATCTTTCCGACCCCCGAGTATGATTACTTATTTATCTGTCGGGTTTGAAATGAGGATTTTATGCACATGATTTTGATACGTAACTATGATTTCTGAGGTTCGGTTTGGTATGTTGTGTGATATTGACCGCTGGATTCTTGGCCGCGGTATGTGTGATATTGACCGCTGGATTCTTGGCCGCGGTATGTGTGATATTGACCGCTGGATTCTTGGCCGCGGTATGTGTGATATTGACCGCTGGATTCTTGGCCGCGGTATGTGTGATATGGATTCTTGGCCGCGGTATGTGTGATATTGACATTTGGATTCTTGGGCCGCGGTATGTGTGATATTGACCCTTTGGATTCTTGACCGCGGTATGTGTATGTGTGAGATTTGTATGCATATGGCTACTTACGATTACGCTGAGTGCGTTCGTATTACATCTTTCACCGGATCCGATGTTGTTATCGTGCGCGCTATTATGAAGTATGATGTGTTTCCGAAGTATGATGTGATACGAAGTATGATGTGTCCGGTACGCCGAGCCCCTCTTGGCCGGGTGCCGTGTATATATGTTATGATGTGTGACGGAGATGTTCGGAGATATAAAACCTTCTGAAGTATGATGTGTTGTGGCGTCCAGATGGAGTGGCGACCACGTTCTGTCCGCCGGGTCCCATTACGGACCGTATGTGGTATGTGATATGATAATATGATGACATGATGATATGTGATATGATATGTGATAATATGACGATATGATTATTATATTATTTCTGGATCGGGCCGTACGTTCCTCGGCATTCGGTTAATGTCAGCTCATATGATGTGTTTGATTTTCCGTATGTATGAGACAGAAATTTTTTTCAAAAGAAAGCGAAGCATTTTGGCATTCTGATTATCATATTTGTCTTTTGTACCTCTTATGTATGATTCGCATGTCAAATGTAAGTACTTTGGTATTCGGATTATTATGCTCACTTTCTGTACTCCCTACTTCGGTTATGATCTCGTTTTCTGTATGCTATGCTTTGCATGCTCAGTACATATTCCGTACTGACCCCCTTTCTTCGGGGGCTGCGTTTCATGCCGCGCAGGTACAGACAGATGAGTAGAAGATGTTAGTAGAAGATGTGCCAGCTGGATTGGCGAGCTCCATTTTCTCCCGGAGTGCTGCCGAGTCAGAGCATTTATGTTATGAGAGTCTGTTTCATGTTAGAGACTTTGCAGACAGTGTCGTGTGTATGAGATGTCCGTTTGTAAGCGGCTATGTAAGCCGATGTATCATTATGCGTTGTGTTATGAATTTCATGTGTTTACAGATTTGTTATGGTTACAGGTTTTATTTGATTTGTAAAAGAGGAAAGGCATGTATGTTTTCCGAAAATTTTTCATTATGTGCTTATGTTATGCTTTGCGGGCCCAGTATGGCTATGAGTATTACGAGAGTCTGCGGGTTCGCTCGGCCCTAAGTAAGAGTCGGGTGCCCATCATGCCCTATCGGAAATTAAGGTGTGACAAAAGATGATTAAATCTTACCTTCTCCCTCCATGTTCTTCACACGGCCAAGGTTGGTAAATTGCGACAACGAGTGGTTTTCTTGTTCCAATAACTACTCCACGTTAACGAGGGCCTTTCAATTAGTAGGAAACCTAGGAGAAAAGAATTTTTCATGATCAATATCTCTTGGCCCTTTCTTGGTTGAACATGGCCGAATGGCCATTCTTGAGTCTTCTCCAATTTTCTTGAAATTTCTAAGGCAACAAATGATAAAGATGACTTAAATTAGTCATCTTTCTCTACATATATAATTTACACATGTGGCCTATGGCCCACAAGTCATGTGCAAGGCCACATGGCCATTTTTCATGAATCCTTGGTTTCCAAAACTTCATTTTTGGCCCCAAATTTTCATGAAATGTCCAACTTTCCATAATTCACTTTTAACCCCAAATTCCTTAATATTTCCATCCAACAACATTCATAAGCAACTTGTGTCTTGAAACAAAGTCGGAAAAATAGCCTTATCCATAACTTGTCGCAACCACTTAGAATATTCCAACGTACAAAGTACGGGATATAACATCCTTCCCTCCTTTAGAACATTCGTCCTCGAATGTTCAACTAGTCGTATGGGGTCTTAAGGATCTCGACTTAAACTTTTCCTTCTTGTAATTCCCTTTTACTCAACTTGTGACATTCTAGGCACATTATCTCGTGTCGTCTCTTAATCTTTAACTCAAACCCTTCCTTATTCGTTCCATAGCTTGTTTTTCCTTTTTACACTTGCCTTTGGATTCTAGCTACATAGATCACATCATAACCTTGGCCACTTTCTCACTAGGCTTCACTTATTTTCATAACAACCCTCATTGTATTCACATTATATCTTATTCGTAACCAATCCCATAACATAACGCTTCTTAACCCTTTACCCTTTTCTGATCAACTTCTTCCTTTGTACTCTTGTCTTAATCATACTATTACTTCTTTCTCGAGGTCAGCCATACTCGCAACTTACTCAAATCTTACCATTACGGTGGACACGGCCTTTCAAGTCGCATTACAAACCTACATCTTATTTTCTCTTTATTCCTGGGAAAATTTCGGCAGAGTTTCCTCTGTATTTCTTACTATCTCAAAACCTGTACACGGGAAATACCAACAATGCCTCACAGGGCCAAAATACATATATACATATCATATCATATCGCAGCCACACAGGGCTCCCAATATCATCAACAGTACACAAATGATAAACATGCCTCGTATGCCCAATTCAAACGGCACCTGTTACACTTTCTTGTTTCCTGTTACACTTTCTTGTTTACTTTCCCCCTTTAGTCTTCAACTTGTATTTCCATCGCAACTTCAATATCTTTCCGAACATATATCTTTCATACCTCTACTTACCTGCGTACTTTGTGACTTCCAACATCATCAATCACTTCTTTCTATCGGTGTCATTCTTCAGCTGCAATCACAAATCAGGGTAAGGAGTCCCATTTCCTATGACTTGGCTCTATGGCACGATCTCAGATGTGAAAGAAGAGTAACCACCCTAGATGCCCCGTAGCCTCCTGTTTATAAGTGTGGCGCGCTACACACCATAAACAAGACTCTACCGGACACGACTTTGCAGACAACCCCTAGGACGAACTGCTCTGATACCAATTTGTCACACCCTAATTTCCGACAGGGTGTGATGGGCACCCGACCCTTACCTAGGGCCGAGCGAACCCGCTGACTTTCGTAATACTCACAATCATACTGGGCCCGCAAAACATAACATAAGCACATAATGAATTTTTTTTTTTTTTGAAAACAAACATGCCTTTCATCCTTGTCAAATCAAATAAAACTAGCATCGTATGAAATCTGTAAACACATGAAGTTCGTAACATAAGGCATAACAATACATCGGCTTACATAGCCTCTTACAAAACTGACATATCACACACCCGACACTGTCTGCAAAGTCTCTACCAACATCTCAGATACCATACAAAAGCACCCAGACTCGGCAGCACTCCGGAGGAAATGGAGCTCGCCAATCCAGCTGGAGCGTCTTCTGCTAACATCATCTATTCATCTGTGGGTACCTGCGCGGCATGAAACGCAGCCCCCGAAAAATAGGGGGTCAGTACGAGATATGTACTGAGTATGCAAAGCAGGAAGTACAGAAAACGAAGTCAGGAGTACGGAAAGTGAGCACACTAGCCAGAATACCAAAATGCTTGTATCTGAAATGCAAATCGTACATAAGCAGTACAGAAGACAAATATAACCATCAGAATGCCAAAATGCTTAGCTTTCTTTTGAAAAACATTTCTGTCTCACATATACGGAAAATAGAACATATCATATGAGCTGACATTAACCGATGTGGGATTTGCCTAAACCAATGTGGGATTTGCCTCACCATTGGGTTTGCCCCACCACCGGCTCCGATACCGACTGATCATATTCCAGAATACATATATCATATCACATCATACTTCGTATCCCAAAGCAGAAGATACAGTAAACAAATCTGAGTCATAATCGAAACAGAAGTACAGAAAAGTAAATGCAAAATCCATAATGCCAAAATGCCTACTTATCAAAACACAAATCATGCACAGGGCTTCTTAGAATATGGTCGCCCGCCCGTCAATGTCACACATATCGCGGTCAAAATATCCAGCGGCAATATCACACATACCGCGGTCAAATATCCAGCGGCAATATCACACATACCGCGGTCAAAATATCCAGCGGCAATATCACACATACCGCGGTCAAAATATCCAGCGGCAATATCACACATACCGCGGTCAAAATATCCAGCGGCAATATCACACATACCGCGGTCAAAATATCCAGCGGCAATATCACACATACCGGCCCGGGACTCGACGAAAAATGTAACAACAGAATGCACGAGCAGAATCATAAGTAACCAAATACAGTTTAAAACATTTTCAAAGACTGAATAGGTTAATCGAAACGAACCATCTTTTATAGGCCAAAATAGTAGTCAAATCAGATTTTCTTCCGAACGTCACTCAGGAACATATCAACCCGAACTTCAGAAACCGTAGTTACGTATCAAAATCACATGCATAAAATCCTTATTTCAGACTCAACGGACAAATAAATAATCATACACGGGGGTCGGAAAGATAGTCATATTGAATCCTTTTCAAAAAAAGTCTTTAGCACTATACAAAGAAAAGTCGCGGGACCCACGGACGAGCGTCAACCCAATCCGGGCCCGCCTATGGAAATCATAGTCATTATACGTCATAGGATCATTTGCGAACATATCAAAGCCATCCGGTTCTGTCTGTGAAAGTTACGGACGTTCGTAGTTACAAAACTCTTTTGAAAACAGAACTTTTTTTGCAACATTTGTAAACCAATCATACAGAGACATATAAACCATAGCTTGACCCCATTAGGATGCCAGCGTCAAGAAGCAATTATGAATCATAACCATGCTCGTACGTTACGAATAGAATTACCCCCGAAGCTCATAACATATCGTAACTTAGCCATATCTAAGACATGCCAAAAGAAGAAAGGTAAGCTTTACATACCTCGTTTGCTTCCTAAGCTAATCCAAACTCAAGTTTCGACTCTCCAAGGTCAACACAACGTCAATGGATATCGAATATTAGTCATAAACATCGAATAATCCAATTCCAAGCCATTACTTTTTCTACAGAATTTTGGGCAGCATTTCCCCTATAAATTGGACATCCCCGAGAATTCAACTCGGCCAAATCATTATCAACAATACCAACAAACATAATAACAATATCAATAATCAATCCCAAACGCATTCTAACATTAATAACTCCCTTCATATCATTCGACGACATTCCATTACATTCAATTCAACTACATACTTTCAAATTAACATCAACACTCATAAGTTCAAGTACCAATCCAAGATCATTCAACTAAGATTCAAGAACATTTCAAATAATCCGCTCAATGATCAAACAAGCCAATCCAATGCACAACCTTACACGAAATCATTCCAATTCAACAAGAACATCACCAACACAATTCTTTCTTCCAAATTCATAAACTATGTCAACAATCCATTCGTTAACAACTTCATCTTCATATATTAATATCACATTATCGTCCAATTCAGCCCACACGATTATAACCTTAACTTGGATCATTAAAACTTCATTTTACATCATAGAATTCACAACGACGACAACCAAAATACCACATAAAAATTAGTTCATTCCCTAACATCCAAAACAGCCCATTTTCGGCCAACACCACAACACACACATTCCATGATTTTCATCCATTTCCACACACACAACAACACTCAAACATGCTAAATACAATTAGTTCATCTCTCCTACACAACAACACACACACACGGCCAAGTCCAACACATGCACGGCTCATCTTCAACATACATAATTTCATGAATTCCATTCATTTCTACATATCACAACATGCATAACCACCTATTAAACATGTAAAGATGATTAAATCTTACCTTCTCCATCCATGTTCTTCACACGGCCAAGGTTGGTAAATTGCGACAACGAGCAGTTTTCTTGTTCCAACAACTACTCCACGTTAACGAGGGCCTTTCAATTAGTAGGAAACCTAGGAGAAAAGAATTTTTCATGATCAATATCTCTTGGCCCTTTCTTGGTTGAACATGGCCGAATGGCCATTCTTGAGTCTTCTCCAATTTTCTTGAAATTTCTAAGGCAACAAATGATAAAGATGACTTAAATTAGTCATCTTTCTCTACATATATAATTTACACATGTGGACTATGGCCCACAAGTCATGTGCAAGGCCACATGGCCATTTTTTTCATGAATTCTTAGTTTCCAAAACTTCATTTTTGGCCCCAAATTTTCATGAAATGTCCAACTTTCCATAATTCACTTTTAACCCCAAATTCCTTAATATTTCCATCCAACAACATTCAAAAGCAACTTGTGTCTTGAAACAAAGTCGGAAAAATAGCCTTATCCATAACTTGTCGCAACCACTTAGAATATTCCAACGTACAAAGTCCGGGATATAACAGTAAAGCTTACCCTTTCTTTCTTTGGCATGTCTTTGATGTAAGTAAGATATGATACGAACCTTGGGGTAATTCTATTCTTAAGATCCGAGCATGTCTACGATTCTTATTCACTTCTTGATGTTGGCATTCTTAATGTAGTCGAGCTGTTGCCCTCGAGTCTTTTGTATGTCTGGATAATGAATGTTGCATAAAGAGTTTTTTTATTATTATTCCTAAAGTGTTCTATAAGGTATAATGTTCCTAACTTTCATATATGGTCTCGGATCGCTAGGATATGTTCGTAGAGAATTCTATAATGAATAATGCCTGTAACTTTCATAGGCGGGCTCGGATTGGATTGATACATGTTTATGATCCCTGAGACGTTATGTGACAATAGTGGTATCAGAGCGGTTCGTCCTCAGAGTGTCTACAGGCCGTGTCTAGTAGAATCTTGTTTATCGGTGTGTTGTGCACCACATCTACAAACAGGAAGCTACAGGACATTTAGGATGTTATCTTTCCTTCTTATTCTAGATCGTGCGATAGAGCTGTATTATCAGGATGACTCCTCCCTAACGAATTGTTATGTTTGGCGCGATGCCTCTAAGAAAGCGACATCCGCCGTAAGGGCAAGTCGACAAGCACGGGGAGAGACTAGCCAGCCCGAAGAGTTGCTAGGGCCCGTACTCTCCCCGAGCCCGAGGTTGTGCTCCGTCCGGCCGAGCTCGCTACACCGCCGCTATCGAAGAGCATAGGGCGGCAAACGGCAGACCTGTGGGGGCTCCACCGCCGGCCTCCCGGGGTCCCGGCACCGCAGCCTCCGCCTCTCGGCCGGGGCGGAGGATAGGCTATGAGAGATGCGATCCGCTTGCGACCGTACTAGTGGAGGGCGGACTCGCAGGCACGGACATTAGGGAGGTGATTATGCGGACGTGCATGATAGTCCGAGGGGGGCCCGTGATTTCTTGACCTGTAATCCCCCAGAGTTCTACGGGTCAAAGCCCGGGGAGGATCCCCAGGAGTTTATTCGACAGATGCAGCGCACGCTGAGGATAATTAGAGCTTCTGAGACTGAGTCTGTCGAGCTGGCTTCATATCGGTTGCGTGATGTAGCCATTAATTGGTATGAGTCGTGGGAGTTGTCTAGGGGCGAGGATGCTCCTCCAGCAGTATGGGACGAGTTTGCGAGGCCTTTCTCGGGCCACTCTCTCTCGCCTCCGCAGATGCGGCGAGCCAGAGTTGATAGATTCCTACGCCTGAGGCAGAATGGTAGGAGCATTCGAGATTATAGCCTTGAGTTCGATTCGTTGGCTAGATATGCACCCACTATTGTAGCTGATATGACCGATAGAATGCATCGGTACGTGATGGGGTTAGATTGTTATCTGGTCGATAGCTGTATGGTGATGGCTTCCCAGCCCGGTATGGATATTGCACGGGCACGGTGCGTATGCCCGGTGGTATGGAGGATCGACATGAGAGGGCGTCGTGCCCGAGAGATCATGACAGAGCCACCCAAAGGCTAGATCGACCCGCGATTCCGGGGGAAGTCTCGAGGGCTGGCGGCCTCGGCAGAAAAGATAGCAGATATCCTTCCCAGCCAGCACGGAGTACACCCCCACAGTTTACAGGTAGGAGATCCGACAGTACAGGGTATTTAGGAGCCGGTCAGAGCTCCAGGGCTCCGGGTTCGCAGGTGGACAGGAGTTCGGGTCGGTCGAGGCCACCTTTGCCTCGGTGTTCTCACTGTGGTAGGCCTCATTTTGGGGAATGCCGTTTCGCTACAGGTGCTTGCTTTACTTGCGGCTGTCAGGGCCATATTATGAGGGAGTGTCCGTATAGGGATAGTCTGTGTGGTGCGGCCACCATCGGGTCGATTCTTGCCGGATCATCTCTCCCACCCACGCGCCCGACATGGGGCATATACCGGGACACGAAAGAAAGTCGTGGCAGAGGCCATGGCGGAGCCTCCAGTTCTGGCGGTCCATCGAACCGCCTATATGCGTTGGCGAAGAGACAGATCGGAGGCATCACCAAATGCGGTTACGTGTATATGAGTCCTTATTGGAATACTTTTATGTATGTGTATTTACTGTATGAGTGTTACTTAATAGCGGCAAGCAGAAATCCAAAGGCCGATAACCAAGTATTTGTAAGTAACGGCGATCAAGGTGTGTCCATCACCATTGGAAATCTGGAAGTTTAGGACGGGAAGTAGTCATATCTATAGGTGAAAAGTTAATTTTGAGGATTTCAAAAAGGGCTAAAATAGAAATTGTGAAGTCAGAAGAGTAAGAGACCCTTTCTAATTCGGAGGGAGATGTGTTATGAAAACGTTTTAAAATCTGTTAAGCCTTCAACTTACTCCAGATTATGCGATGAAGGTCATGCGGTGAGGTGGACGCTGTCCTATTAGCATTAGAGCATCGTATTTCATCAGAGTTCCAAGGTTAAGCGTGCTGGAGTGAGAGAAATTTTAGGATGGGTGACCCCCTGGGAAGTGTACTAAAAGTCCTATAAAGTCAGACACAGGAGAGCCAAATGGGAAGCTAGAGTAGTCTAAGGGAAATTAGAATATACAGAGTGGGCGGAAACCTTAAGAGGTCGCGTAGGCCGGGGCGGACTAGACCGGTGAAGAGAAAGAAGGTGCATCACAGCTCTAGAATTAGGGTGAGTTTGAATAGTGTTTGGAAATATTTTGTAAGCAAGATAGTAGTAATTATGTCTATATAGGTATGCACATGATATCCCGTACATGGCTATATCAGCGGATATGTGTATTCCGGCAACCAACGTGGCGGTATATGGAAGGCATTAATCGGACAGGATAACGAAGTTCAAGCGAAAAGAAAAATAAATGGCACAAATGTCACAAGGCAAGCCGATGCTGTTTTCACTACAGGTTAAGCTTGGGAAGTACTAACACAATGATATTTGGAAAAGAAATAAAGTGAGTATATGAACAGCAAGGGGATCAGAATGTCGGAATAAAAGTGCCGCCTAATTGAGATTGGAAAAATACGGATATAAGGCAAAGTATAATCGGGTAATAGTATAAGTACACCCTTAAGGGGGGAAGCGGGTGCGAGAGATGCAAGTGCAAGATGGAGACAATCAACCCTACGATATATTTGATACGGATGCTCGGGCTGCAGGTAAGATTCCTTGCCGAGACAAGTTAGTAAGATCCAAAAGCCAACAAAAGGGGTAAAAGCTAGGATGGTAATTGAGATAGTGCTGAGAATTAATTGTAGAGATCTTGAATGATATGACATTGGAAAGTGGAGGCTTAAAGGAGAATACGACAAGAGAATGATAACGAGTAACTTACAGAGACATTGTGAAAGGTAACACTGCTATGCTGGATTAGAGGCTAAGATGTGGGCAGTAGGGTTGTTCGCTAATGATACTGCGACCTATGAGTAGTAAGGAAGAAACATAGAAAACCTCCTATAGTAGGAAATGAAAACATCAAAGGAGTGAATAAAGGAAGGAAAAAGAATGTGACAGGATAGGCTACAAGCGAATGTTAGGACGGAAGGAATATGTGGAGCAGAGTGAACCAGGAGAAGGAAAGACCGTAACTAAGGTGGAATATACTTTATACAAGTCGTACAAGAGTAGTTATGTTACCTATGAATATTTATATGCTAGGGATGAGAGCAAGCAAATACTTAATGAAAAAAGTTTGGATTCAGTAATAACAATATGGTTACGAGATTTTGGGTGCATTAAGGAAAGATGTAAAGATGGTTTAAGCTAAATTACCGAGATGGAGTTAGTACTGAGGACAAACAGGACGTGGCTATGGTTGAACTAAAGGCCTATCCCGATACCGGTTGTAAGATAAGAGAGGCGAAGACAAAATAAAACATAAGAATTAGTGAAGCCACGCTAAGTTATTTCTTGGGCTAATTTGAGCACCTTCGCATATTCTTGTAAAGATTGCAACATAATGTGTGACCGGAAAGTTGAGAGCAAGATCTGAGCAAAGGGACGATAGAAGAGTTCGAATTAAAGATAAAGAAATTACACGAGACAATGTGCCTAGAATGTTACAAGTTGAGTGAAGGGGGAACTATAAGATGATTTAAGCAAGGTGGTCAGAGCTAGCTGGTTGCTAAAAGAGGGTGAATTTATGTGTCAAACTCTTTCAGAATGATACCGGCTGATGATAATTAAAGCAGGGAATGGCTATTAGCAGCTCAGAGACGACAGAAATCATATGACGACAATCGGCGTCGACACTTAGAATTCCAGATTGGCGAGTGGGTATGCTTGAAGATATCACCCATGAAAGGTGTAATGAGATTCGACAAGAAGGAGAAGTTTAGACCGAGATATATTGGACCTTATTACATTGTTCGTAAGGTAAGAAAGGTTGCGTACTAAAGACGTGGCTTTTGTTAAGGTACCGTGGCGGAATAATAACAGGAAGGAGATGACTTGAGAAGCTGAAGAGGAGATGAAGAAGAAATATGATTGGTAGATGAGACTGCATGTTATAGTAATAAAGGAAACCCCCCGAGATCCTTATAAGACCTTATGAGACTAGTTTAACATTCGAGGACGAATGTTCTAAAGGGGGGAAGGATGTTATATCCCGTATTTTGTACATTGGGATAATCCGAGCTAACCATGATAAGCTAAGGACAAGACTATTCTGGGATACGAGGTAGAGACTTTTGACCTCCGATTTTGTTTTAAGGCATAAGTTGCTTATGATTTCATTGGTATGGAATATTAAGGAAAATTTGGGGCTAAAAGTTAATTAGGGAAAGTTAATATTTCTTGAAACAAAGGCCAAGTTGGCCGTGTGGCATGAGGTGGGTTCCCACCCATGGCTTGGCTAATTTTAATTGATCCAAGCCATGTGTGGGGCATGGTACACATGGATGAATTATATATATAGTCAAGTGATGACTAGCAAGACAAGTATTCATCTTTTTCAACACTTAGAAAATTGGAGAAGCTTGGAGAAAAATGGAGAGCAATATTCGGCCATGGTAGCCGAACTTGGTGCCTCAAGAATTGATCAAGAAAAATAATTTCTTTCTAGCATTTCAACCAAGTGGAAGGCCCTTATTAACGTGAAGTAGTTGTTGGAGCAAGCAAAACATTCACTCTTGCAATTCTCAAACCCTAGCCAAGTTGAAGAACTAAGAGGAAAAGGTAAGGTTCAATCTTCTTTTACATGTGTTATGGATGGTTTGAACGTGTTGTAGTATGTATAAATGGATGGAATTCATGAGATCCTTTATGTTGATGTTGAGCCGTGTGTATGGGCTGTTTTGTGTAGAAGGAATGAGCAAATTTTACTTAGTGTTTGGTTGTTGTTGTTGTGGATTCTATGATGATAATGAAAGTTTAATGATTCAAGTTGAAGTTGTAATTGTTGTGGGCTGTTTTAGTGTACCAACGTGATTTGAATGTAGTTTTTATATTTATGAGAATGATATTGTTAACGTGTGGATTGTTGGTGTAGTTCATGAATTTGGAAGAAGGAAATGTGTTGTTCTTGTTCTTATTGAGTTTGGGGAGGTTTCGGGTGGAATGGTATATTGGTTGGGTTGTTTTGAATCTTTTTGATTGTTTGAAGTGTTCTTGAACCTTGTTTGAATGGTTTGGATTAGTACTTGAACGTGTGAGCGTTGATGTTGGCTTGAATGTATGTGGTTGGATTGAATGTAAATGGAATGTTGTTGAATTATGTAGAAAAGAGTTACTAACGTTAGAATGCGTTTTGAATTGATTGTTGATGTTGCTAATATGATTGTTGGTATTGTTGTTGATGATTTGGCCGAGTTGAATTCTCGGGGTTGTTGAATTTATAGGGGAAATGCTGCCCAAATTTCTGTAGATAAAGTGCTAGCTTGGGATTGAATCCCTGAGTATCTATAGCTAATGTTTGGTGTCTAATGACGTTATTGTAGATCGTGGGAAGCCCGAGACTTAAGTTCGGATTAGCTTAGGAAGCGGACGAGGTATGTAAAGCTTATCCTTTCTTTCTTTGGCATGTCATAGACGTAAGTAAGATATGATACGAACCTTGGGGTAATTCTATTCTTAAGATCCGAGCATGTCTACGATTTTTATTCACTTCTTGATGTTGGCATTCTTAATATAGTCGAACTATGGTCCTTATGTCTTTTGTATGATTGGATTTCAAATGTTGTATAAAGAGTTTTTGCTCCAAAAGGATTTTATGTCGTATAATGTCCCTAACTTTCATATATGGTCTCGGATCGCTAGGATATGTTCGTAGAGAATTCTATAATGAATAATGCTCGTAACTTTCATAGGCGGGCTCGGATTGGCTTGATACATGTTTATGATCCCTGAGACGTTATGTGACATATTTCGTAGTGATATTTCAAGAGTCCTAAGTGCAACTATTATCCGGATACTCGAGCGTTGATTTGTCTACTTACCTATCGAGTCCTAAAAGATGGTTTATGTGCATATGGTTGCTCACTACTCTGCTCGTGCATGTTGTCATGATATCTTTCACCGAGTCCCGGGCCGGGTATGTATTCATACACAATTTCACTGCATTGCTCACCGAGTCCCGAAAGGGCCGGGTACGTTATACACCGAGTCCCTCACTAGACGGCCGGGTACGGTATATATATATGATGATACGATGACATGATGATATGGGGATGTCGGCCAGGATGGCATATGATGATTCTATTCACCGAGTCCCTCACTAGAGGGCCGGGTACGGTATATATATATGATGATATGATGACATGATGATATGATGATTCTATTCACCGAGTCCCTCACTAGAGGGCCGGCACGTATATATATATATATATGATGATATGATGACATGATGATTTTATTTACCGAGTCTCTCACTAAAGGGCCGGGACATGCTATATATGCATATGTACAAGATGATTATTCACTTATGTTTCTGAGTCCCATAATGAATTGGATATGATATTGACATGCATGATTTATGTTTCAGAGGCAAGCCTAATGACTTTCTATACTTCTTACTTCAGTACGATTCTGTTTACTGTATTCCATGCTTTACATGCTCAGTACATATTTCGTACTGACCCCCTTTCTTCGGGGGCTGCGTTTCATGCCCGCAGGTACAGACGATCGTTTTGGTGATCCGCCGGTTTAGGACATCCATTCTGCTGTCTTGGAGCGCTCCCTTGTCCGGAGCCCATATTTTGGTACAGATTCCTTCGTTGTATATATGTACGTTTATTCAGGGGTACGGCGGGGCCCTGTCCCGTCATATGATTCTGTTGTTACTCTTAGAGGTCTGTAGACATACATGTGGGTTGTGATTAGTTACTGTTCGGTTGTGTTTGTGTGATTTATGTTTTGGGCGTCCCCATTCGCCGTGGCAGCCTTGTCGGCTGCATGTATATATGTTTCGGGATGTTGTGTATATTATGATAGCCTTGCCGGCATATGTGTGATATGTATATATATGCGACGCCTTGCCTTTCCGTGTGTATAAGTCCTTATTATGCTCGTTGTGGACTGATTATAGTTAGCAGGTGTGTACGAGTGCCCAGCTCGGGCACTAGTCACAGCCTACGGGGTTGGGTCGTGACAGTTAGTCCTGGTATGAACGCATCAATTAGTCCTAGCGCTCTAAATTCTCTTAAACCATTTCCTCCCCCTCCTCTTCTCTAAAAATAAGGCGCGTAAGCGCAAAAATTTATATATGAGTATTCGCGCTCCGTTATCCGTTTTATACGATTCTTTATTTTATTTTTAGTATTTTTTCGAGATCGAGCTTATTTTTCAAAAAAATATATTAAATAGATGAAAAATGAGCGTAGTCCGGACAAAAGGAGAGATGCAACACGAGGTCTTCCGAAGGGGTCACCCATCCTAATTCTATTCTCGCCCCAGCAAGCTTAACTTCATAATTCTGTTGGGATCCGGTGCGTTAGTGCTGATATGATAGCATCCATCTGTCCTAGCACTTTAAATTCTCTTAAACCCTTTGCTCCCCTTCCCACTTTGCTAAAAATATGGTGCGTAGGTGTAAAATTTTAAATATGCGTAACTTCACGCTCCGTTATCTGTCTTATACGATTCTTCTTTTGTTTTGTAGTATTTTTTCGAGATCCAGCTTATTTTTTGAAAAAATATATTAAATAGATGAAAAATGAGTGTAGTCCGGACAAAAGAAGAGATGCAACACGAGGACTTCCTAGGAGGTCACCCATCCTAATACTATTCTAGCCCAAGCACGTTTAACTTCGGATTTCCGATAAGATCCGGTGCGTTAGTGCTGGTATGATCGCATCCATCGATCCTAGCGCTCTAAATTCTCTTAAACCCTTTGCTTCCTTTCCCTCTTCTCTAAAAATAAGGTGCGTAAGTGAAAAACTTTAAATATGCGTAACTTCGCGCTCCGTTATATGTTTTATGAGAATCTTTTTTTAAAATTTTAACATTTTTCCGAGATCTAGCTTATTTTTTCAAAAAAAAATATTAAATTGATGAAAAAGAGCGTATTTCAGACAAAAGGAGGGATGCAACACGAGGACTTCCTAGGGGGTCACCCATCCTAGTACTACTCTCGCCTAAGCACGCTTAGCTTCGGAGTTCTGATGGGATCCGGTGGGTTAGTGATGGTATGATTGCATCTATCAATCCTAGCGCTCTAAATTCTCTTAAACCCTTTCCTCCCCCTGCCTCTTCTCTAAAAATATAGCACATAAGTGAAATACTTTAAATATGCATAACTTCGCGCTCCGTTATCCGTTTTATGCTATTTTTATTTTTTTATTTTGAGTATTTTTTCGAGATCTAGCTTATTTTTCTAAAAATATATATTAAGCAGACGAAAAAGAGTGTAGTCGGACAAAAGGAGGGATGCAACACGAGAACTTCCCAGGGGGTCGCCCATCCTAGTACTACTCTCGCCCAAGCATGCTTAGCTTCAGAGTTTTGATGGGATCCAATGCGTTAGTGCTGATATGATCCCATCCATTAATCCTAGCGCTCTAAATTCTCTTAAACCCTTTCCTCCCCCTGCCTCTTCTCTAAAAATAAGGCGTATTAGTGCAAAACTTTTAATATGCATAACTTTGCGTTCCATTATCCGTTTTTTGCGATTCTATGTGATTTTGAGTATTGTTTCTAGATCTAACTTATTTTTTGAAAAAATATATTAAATAGATTAAAATTAGTTCAGAAAAAAGGAGATATGCAAAACTGTCGCGACCCAAAACGAGGGTCGAGCAGGCACCCACACACTCCCCTCTGATGGGCGAACCCTCCCTTACCCAACATACAATCTATCTGTTACACCTTGGAAATTTCACGTCGTTTGCATTATAAATAAACTAACATAAGCCCAAAGGGGGACATGAATTCCTTACAAAGTTAAGGAAGATATCTAACAAATTTTAAGTATGTACCTTAAGGGTTCGGAGTTAAATGAATCGGCGGAAGCAAGTTCGTTGAAGGTTAGAATTGGTGTCATGTTTTTGGAAGATTTTGCATCGTTTGTGCTACACATTATTTAGCATTAGCTTGAGAGGGAGTTATAGGGCTTCGTAGATGGTTTATGAGAGGTTGCATATGTTTTAAGAAGTCATCATAACGATTGGAGATCAAACGAATCGGAAAGAACGCATTTTCGTGAAATATGGAGTTTGTGGGCAGTTTATGGCCGCATACTGAGTTGGCTATGCAGTATACTTGCCTCAAACTCCCATTTTTGAGGGACCTTACTGGCCAACACCACCCCATGTTGTGGTGGGAGTATGCGGCCGCAAGTCCACACTTGCTAGGCCGCATCTCCACCGCAACATGAAGCGGTGGTGCAGTTTTAAGCCCTTTTTAAGCTCCAAAAGGTTCCATTTCTCATATACACTTTCCATACTTCTCTCTCTACCTTATAAGAGTGTTCTTGAAGGTTCCCCGTCATTCCAAAACATTCCAAAACCATCTCAAGAGAAGATCAAACTCCAAAACCCCAAGCTAATTCATGGAAAATGATTGTTCTTGCTTCTACTTAATGTTGTGGTAAATTTGGTCTTGGAAGAAGTTGAGTGAGGTGAAGTTCTTATAGTATAAGGTATGTTCTTCATCATATTTCATATGTTGAGTTGACTTGAAGGTTTAACAAGTCTTAAAAGGAAGAGAATAGTTGTAGAGAAGTCACAAGGTATTAAGTTGAAGATGATGGCTATGGGTTGATTTTGAAAGGGGATTTTGGATTGATTTAAGTTTAATTTGAATATAATTTCTTGGCTATGGTATTTTTGATGTTTTTATTGTTGTTTGGGAGTTGTTTTGGAGTTTGGTAGGAGTAGATGATAGAGGGAAGTGCTGCCCAATTTTCGCTAGCTCGCCAATTAATTTAGTTTAACTTTATGAGAGTTTCAATGACTTGACCTTAATATGAATCATCTTGAATGTAGATTTACAAGCTTGGGAGGATAGGTGTTGAGTAATTAAGGAGATGACGAGGTATGTTAAGGCTATCTCTTTCTTTCTTATGGCATGATCTTATTAAAACCAACTTATACGAATGGTGTCCATATTGACTCCATTCCTAGAGATACTAGAAACTTATGATTCTTGATCTTCTTATGATATTATTGATTATTGATCTTGTTTTATGATTTTTTACCTTATTTATTGATGTTGGTCTCATCTTATGATTATTGTTCGTTGAAGGTGAGATATGTCCATGATGATAGTTCCATAATGATAATTGGAGGCTTACTGACTTTACGTCACTCCAATAGAGTTATAACTGTTATTTGGGCTCTCATGCATGCTATATATATATATATGTGTATATATATATATGTATATGTATATATATATATATATATGTATATATATATATGTATATATATATATATATATATATATATATATATATATATATATATATATACATATATATATATATATATATATATATATATATATATATATATATATATATATATATATATATATATATACATATATATATATATATATATATATACATACATACATATATATACATGTATGTATGTATGTATGTATTTTCTCACATCGAGCCGCACTATAGTCGGTCGGTGTGCACATAGATGTGCATACCACCGCAGCCGGGCATGTTATGATGTTACTCCTGACACGGGATGATGATGCTATGATGATAACACCGAGCTTATTATGGCTAGGTACGGTATTACATATACATATATATATATATATATATATATATATATATATATATATATATATATATATATATATATATATATATATATATATATATATATATATATATATATATATATATATATATATATATATATGTGCATATGTACTTCACATCGAGCCGCATGTTATAGATGTTACCCCGGACACGGGATGATGATGTTATGATGATAACACCGAGCTTATTATGGCTAGGTACGGTATTACATATATATATATATATATATATATATATATATATATATATATATATATATATATATATATATATATATATATATATATATATATATATATATATATATGTATATATGTATATATGTATATTTATGAAAATGTTTTTAAAAAAAAGGGATAAGCATGCATGATATCCGCCTTAAGAGGCATTCAAATGTGCAGGTCATTCCTTTTACCTCTTGTTATTTTCATGTCTTTATTATATTGTTTCCATGCCTCATATACTCAGTACATTATTCGTACTGGCGTCCTTTGTTTGTGGATGCTGCGTTCATGCCCGCAGGTAGACAGGGAGGCGGACCAGACCCCTAGGTTGCTTTATCAATGATTGAACAGAAGCGCTCCACTTGTTCCGGAGCTGTAGTTCAGCTGGTACTATTCTTTGTGTATATATATATATATATGGGCATGACGGGGTCTTGTCCCGTCCTTATTATGTTATGTACTCTATGTAGAGGCTCGTAGATAAATTCATACAGTTAGATGCCTTGTGACCTTCCCGGTCTATATTTTGTTATACCATTTTGGTAGCCTTGTCGGCTTGTTTATATGGGCACAGTTGATGATGTATAAACGTGCATATTTCTCTTGGCTCATGTTCTTTACAGTTTGTGATATCTCTTAGTTAGTATTATGGCCCACTCAGGTATGGTTATGTGATGTACGTATGTCATAGGTGCTTGGTAGGTTAGCTCCGGGTCCCCATCAGGGCCTTCTGGTTGGGTCGTGACACTATCAATGCAGAAGAATAATATAAACGCTAATAAGTCTCAAATATCATATAAAAGTAATAATTGCAGAAATACAAAAACTATCCAAGGAATCTGGTCTAAATAGCACATGAGATTCTAAGTATACAACTTGAATAAAAGTTACAACCACAACCTGAATACAACTTCTGTTTAGAATGAGAATGTTACACCTCGTACTTGCGGAGAAACATTTATCAAATTTGAGCGTAAGTATATTGAACTATGGCTAAGTAAAACAACTTTGGAGCATAAGGGACGAAGCATACATTTTATGAGTAAAGGATGCATATGAGGAATTTCGGAAGGTCCTATGAGGAATTGAGTGGAAGGAGTTGAGTTAGTATAACTTTGGAAAAAGATGGGCCTTATTTTGAACAACAAAGTATGAGCCAACTTGGGGAAAGAATATCTTTTAGTATATGAGGAGTTTTGAAGTAAAGCAAAAAGCCTAAATTGAAGTTCATGAAGTCTAGTTTCCAATACAACGAACCGCTTAATGATACGATGTCGGAGTAGAGAATTATGGACGTTACAAGTCAGGCTGGCAGAGCAGAAACGTGCAGCTATAGTACGGGACACGCGCAGCTACAGTGCTCGACACGCGTAGCTACAGTGCGCGGAAAGTTCTAGGTCGGTGCAAACCGACCCTAGAACAATATAAAAAGGGGATTTACCCCTTATTTTCATTCAACCACCTCCCCAAACCTTCCCTAACCCCCTAGAGAATTCTCCCAACTTCCTCCATAAAATTTTAGCCCAAATCAAGTTAAAACCCGAGATTTAGGCTCGGGAAGCGTATAAGGTGTTGTAGTTCTTGTTCTAAACAATGAATCTCGACGAATAAAAGGAGGCCGTCGAAGATAAATAAGATTTCATGCTCTATCAACCTTGATTGAGGTAAGGATATTCTTTACTATGGATATTATGAATTGTATCATGGAAATTTAGTTGTTAAAGCTTCGTAAAGTCTAGTGATAGGTTGAGAAATTAGGGAAACATCGTGTGGGATGTTTTATTGAGCATATTGTTGTTGATGATGATGCTGTTGATATTGGTGTTGCTATTGTTATTGTTTTGTTGGTATTGGTGATTTTGGGCTAGGGATACAAACAGGGGAGATGCTGCCCGAATTCCGGTAGATTCTAAGAGCATTTAATTTGAAGGCTCAGAAAAGCATATGACGATAAGCCTAACAATAGTATGAATTCTCTTGAATGTAGATTTACGAGCTTGGGAGGACAAGCATTAAGTAGTTAAAGTTAAGGCGACCGAAAAGGTATGTTAAGGCTAGTCCCTTTCTTTCTAAAGGCATGATTCTTTTCTTATGAACCCATACATGTTTTTCATAATATCCTTATTCCTAAAAAGCTAGAAGTTCACAATTCTCAAAGTTCTTATATTGCTAAAGATAGATGTTTCCTATGATGATGATGATGATCCCATTTCTAGAGATTCCAAAGTTCACAGTCTTGATGCTATTATGAGATTATTGAATTTATTTCATGAATTTCTTGATTTTATTCATTGTTGTTGATTTCACCTTATGATAATTGTTCCTTCAAGGTGAGATATACCAATGATAATTGCTTCATAATATAAATCAAAGGTTACCGACCTTACGTCACTCTGATAAAGTAATAGCTTTTATTTGGGCTCTCATGCATGCTACTTATATTATATATGTATATATGGGGTATGGGAATAAGGTGAGGCGTTATATACGTATAACCACCTGATCAGCTGGTATATTATGATATCGTCCCGGACGCGGGAATTATGGATAAATGGATCGGGCCGTTCGTTCCGCGACAACGTATATAATGATGATATGATATATGGATCGGGCTGCACGTTCCGCAGCACTATTATTTATATATGTATGAAAAAATGTTTTTTTTTTTAAAAAATAAAGCTAAGCATGCATGATATTCGCCTAAAGGAGCAATCAGATGTACAGGTTATCTTTTTATCTTATATTATGTTCCACATCTCTTGTTATGTTGTTATTCATGCCTTATATACTCAGTACATTATTCATAGTGACGTCTCTTCTTGTGGACGCTGCGTTCATGCCCGTAGGTTTAAGTAGCCAGACAGGCGACCCAACTCAGTAGGACTTCCACTCAGCTATAGTCAGTGCACTCCACTTGGTTCGGAGCTACAGTCCCTTTTGGTATGCTATTTCGATATGTATTTATGGGTATGACGGGGCCTTGTTCCGTCCATTCTACAGCTGTGTTCCATAGAGGTCTCTAGGCAGTTGTATGTAGTTGGGAAGCCATGTAGCCTTGTCGACTCTTATTTTGTTGTACGGCGTATATAGTGGCCAAGTCGGCTTACACTGTTATCTTCTGCGTATATGTGTATACACGTTGGTTGTGAGTTCTTGATGTAGAGACTATTATGTTATCCTTACAGAAGTTTATAATTCAGCTACAAGTTATATATGGGCCCCCCTACTTTTCGGTGAGATCAAGGTACGAGTTTAGGGCTATTTGATCGGTAGAGATCGAGCACTCGTCACGACTCATCGGTTTGGGGCGTGACAAAAATGGTATCAGAGAAGTTCTGCCCTAGGGTTGTCTATAGACCGTGTCCAGTAGAGTCTTGTTTATAGGTGTGAAGCGCGCTACACTTATAAACAAGAGGCTGCAGGGCATTTAGGAATCATTGACCTTTCCTTCTCATCTTAGATCGTGCGATAGAGCCAAAGTTTAGGAAAGATCATTTCTGACCCTCTTGTGCGCAGATTGATACAGATGAAGAGATGATTTCTGTTAGTGAGGGTACAAGGAAGGCCCCCAGGGTGGACTTCGGACCAGCACTGCACACCGATTTCGGACCACGGGGACCAGGACAGATTAGGAGGAGTCTTAGTTACTCCCTTGAGTCAGATCCTTCTGAGGAGATGATTGAGACGACTCCCCTGGAGCCTGTGACTTCTATGGAGGAGGATTCGTTAGAGGATAGCTATGAGACAGACTTGTACGAGGGTTCATATGAGACACCAGTGGAGCAGGAGGCTCCTGAGGCTACACAGGATTTGGTCCCTCTAGTTTCTCCTATGAGTGAGCGTTATATCCGAGCAGCCACGAGCGTAAGTGTTATGGAGGTATCTAGCCCGTTGTCTTGGCCTTCAGTTAATCAGGAGCTGCTAGAGTATTCGTATCCTTTGGATTATGATAGGGGAGATGAGGATGGTCAGACGAGTAGATGGTGGAAGGATGATGAAAGACATATTTCACTTCGCGGTTCCCAAGACCAGATCAGGACAGGCCGATTGCAGGTATGTGTAATTTCTTATTGAAACTTCTTATGTTATGAATGATCATTATGGGATATCATCTATTGTTTGATAACTAGAGAATTTAAAGGGACCGATAATTGGCTTACTTAAGGCTAATTGCAACTAAGGCATTTCTGCCGCTATGAACCCCGAGGACTAGGAATGGAAAGCAATCACGTGTGTTGATTCGTGGTTATGGGGAATTTTCTAGATATTGAAAGTTTCAAAAGTTACGATAATATTCGTCCCACGAAGGAAGTAAGGGACGTTTGCAACCTGGGAAAATACATTACATGATATTATTTGGACTTTCCCTTTAGAACTTCAAATGAGTTTTCAAAGATATATGATAAAAGACTATGTAGCAATGAAAAGAATGCATGTGAGGTTGATTATTTTCAAACCGAGAAACAGAGTACAAGTATGAGTAAAGGTTATTGTATAAAATTGTGCTGATAAAAGCTATCGGCAGAACTTAGAAAAGTATATTTACAGATGAGAAGGTACGATAAACATGGAGGCTGGACTAATTTGAGAAGTCAAGATCATGAAAGGCACCTTGACAGAGAACTTTCAAAACGCATCCGGTGTTGGGTTATGTACAAGAATGGAAGAGATTATGTATATGAGTAAAGATTTTTAAGTAAAGTTATGTTGCTAGGGTTACAATTAAGACTTAGAAAGATATGCTAAGAAGTCCCATAGATTTAGTCATATGGTGAATATGAGAACCCAAAATAACTCAAAGAAATCAGAAGCATATGAGCCTTATGATTAGGATTTCAAGATGGTTACCAGATAAAAGTTTGACTAGTTGGTCAAAAGAGGGGAGGCGTAATAAGTCGTCGGTTCAGGACAAAATCAAATGGCAACGAGATATCTCGCAAGAAAAAGGTGTTGGAAAAGCGATAAAAAGATAAGTAACGAGTGGCTACATCGAGTATTATGTGTATCTTGATGATTGATTTTGCGATATGTTAAAAGTATAGATTGTGTTGTATGTCAAAATTGAGGTAGCAAGCGTTATAGAGAGAATTAGGATTGGGTTTTCTCAGGAATTAAAGTCAGATAGCGGTAACGCGACCAGATATGTAAGCTCGAGCATTAGGAAAAAGAAGGTTATGATATCATGAAGGGGAGAGAAACTTGGACAAAGGATGAACATGATGACCCTGGAACCAACCTATACGTCTTTATAACCAGAACTAAGAAGGTTGTAAATAATGGACAAGGGTGCATACTTGAGAAGAAATAAACAGGTCTTATGAGAGCGACGAGGAAATTTTAAACTCTTGAGATTTAACCAGGAGAATGGATGTGAACCCATGATTGGTATGCCTATTTAAGGGAAGAAAGTACCCCAAGAAGAGATTTTCAGCATCAAAAGGGATTCACACTCATAACGAAACACACCAAAGTCTCCGAAGCTAAGAGTAAAGAATGACTATGGGAAACAGGCATTTTACGAGTAAAAGAAAATAAAAGAAACTATGAGGATTAAAGGAGGGAGGAGGTGTCAACGAAATGGTTAAAGGAAATTATGTGGCTGCCGACAACAAGGAGAAGCTTAATGAGTCAGCGGGCTTGCCCAATGGAAAAAAAATTGAAATTATAAGACAATGGTTGTGTGAAAGATACAAAGATGCGATCATGAAGAAAATCGAGAAAATTCGAGATATATATATGTGTGTGTGTGTACAAGTTGTAGTATCATAAAGGAAGATGAAGACTCGACGAAAGGAGAAAGAAAAGGGTGTACTTTGTGACGATTTCATGATAAGAACAAGAACCGACAGAACACTAGAAGGACTATGATGCATGGCTGTGATGCAAACAAGTAGTTACGAAGAATTACAGGACAAAATGAGCTAAGTTAATGAAAGGACGAGTTTTGGGAATGGATGGTGTGGAGTATCAACTTTTAATGGTATAGTATAGACATAAATCGGAATTGGCAACCTAGAGCAAGGAAAATTTCAAGGATTTTAAGAAGATAGTCATGGAGGAAGACTAGGGCTAAAGGAGCGTGGTATAGTCGGACACTACAAAAGGGGCCTGATAAATTCCAATGCCCCCATTAATTCATTAGCCTAGGGGACTACTAGTCATGAAAGGTTAAAGTGAAAATTCAATAAAGAAGGCATCTGAATTGTATCCGATATGTATAAGCATTTTTATTTGATACAAGAACTCAACTAGCAAAAAGGAAATAAGTTAAACAATGTGATGAAAAGGTCTCCGGCATTACATGGAATAGAGGAGTTGAAGGATCGCTAAGGTCAACCTCAAAGACGGTTAATACTCAAAGGTTACTGGTATATGAGAACATCCTTTAAAAGGGGTGAAGAGCAAATTCAGTTCTAAGGTGAACTACAATATTTGTTACGCCTCTCGTTTTCGTCGTAAGAAAACCTATGGGTTCCTAGTTAAGTA
This sequence comes from Lycium ferocissimum, assembly GCF_029784015.1. Classification (NCBI taxonomy): domain Eukaryota; kingdom Viridiplantae; phylum Streptophyta; class Magnoliopsida; order Solanales; family Solanaceae; genus Lycium; species Lycium ferocissimum. The sequence goes on from NC_081349.1 coordinate 68,366,041, forward strand.
TGCCCTTGGAATGGAGATCCGTACCCGAGTTCTGGGATATCAAGTGTCTTACCCCGTGTTCCAAAGCATAAGCATGTTTTTCTTGTACTTTACAGGATTCGATGTTGAACGAATCAAATCGACACAAGCCGGAGCGATTCAGGAAAACCTACAGAAACCAGTCATTATTGATGGACTGTCGACATGTCAACAGGCCATTGATCAGCACCGTCAATAATGGCGCAGCCTCTGAATCTGAAAGAGCAAGTCGACGGGCCGTTGACACGTCGACGAGCCGTCGACCCGCATCGCTGGAACTTTCTCGTTACCTCTATATATATATTTGACCCTTTCATTTTATTTCATTATTTTCCACTCCCAAATAAGGTAAAACTCTAGAATATTCCCTCTCTATAATTCCCATCATATTAGTAGAGATTTGGTAAAATCCGAGCCCCGTAAACCCGAGCTTGTGAAGGGAAAGTTATTCCTAGGTTCGATTGGAATTGTTAAGCTCTGGAATTGGAGTTGAACTTTGATTCTTGGAACCCTATACTTCTCAAGGTATGTATATGATTCCTACCTTTTGTATTTAAGCTAATTACCAAGAGTTTTAGTAGTTTTAAGTAAAGAGGGTTATAGTTATGGAAGTTGTAAGTTGAATAAGGGTAGAGTTTGACTTGAGGGCTATTTGAGGGATGATTTGGAGTAGAATTGATTCTATTTTGATATGTAAGTATTGATATGGTAATTGTTAAAATTGTTGTTGATAGTTAAGTTAACTTGGAGATGGAAGGATTATTGAGTCATGAAAGGGATGTTGCCCGAACTTCGTTAAGTCCATTTTTCACTTGAATTGGATAGTAAGTATTATGAAGGGACTAATTGTGGTATATTTGTCTTGATTGTAGACTTACGAGTTCAATAAGTAGACGATGGATGATTAGATAAGCTTCAAGGTATGTTAAGGCTGTCCCTTTTGTTCTTTTGGCATGATCTTTACTATCCGAACGAACAAGTGAGCAAGCAAATTCTAAAGAATCTACTCTTAGATGGTACAGGATTCATCGTATCCTTGATTCCCTATGTTCATGTCCATGACTTCTAGAGATCTTTTGTCACCTAGACTAATCTGGAGTATATCTTTCATGAGTCTTTCATGCATTATATATACATATATGTACAACTATTTTCTTACACCATGCCTATATGGACAGGCAGCACCACTACGGTGGGTGGCATATGAATGATGATGTATGATTACATCGTGCCTATACGGTCGGGCAGCACCACTAGTGGGCGGCGTGAGATGATTACCGTCCCGGACGCGGGATGCCCGGACGCGGGATTATATGAGATATGGATTGGTTGTACATTCCTCGGCACTATTATATGATATAGAGAGATCGGGTTGTACATTCCACAACATTATCATTTATATTATGATCTATGCATATTATACACCGCAGTAGGTGTCTTTCATCTACATCATTTATCTTTTTGATCGCTTTGTTTATGAGTTTCAGATTTCTTTCACGATTCTTATATATATATATATATATATATACACACACATGTATATATATATATATATGTCACTCTTATGCCTTGCATACTCAGTACATTGTCTGTACTTACTCCCTTATTGCTCGGGGGAGGGGCCGCGTTCATGCCCGCAGTATAGATAGACGCACGGGGATCCCCTTAGTAGGACTCCCATCCAGCGGAGGTTAGTGCGCTCCACTTCATCCGGAGCTGCGGTTTATTTTGGTATGTGATTCTTTTGAGATGTATATGCATATGGGTATGACGGGGCCCTCGCCCGTCATCTTTCTATAGCTTTTTTATTCGCAAAGATATCCAGAGACAAGCATGCGTGCAAAGATGACTTGTGAGGTAGCCTTGTCGCTCCCATTCTTTTTGTGTACGGCTCATGTAGCGACCTAGTTGGCTTGCATTGTTATCTTCGTATGTATATATATATATGCGTGATGCACGCTTCTTAATATTATTCTTTCATGAGTCGGGCTAATCCGTATGTAGTTCTTACCAGGCCCTTATTATGTAGTATTATCTAGATATGAGTATAAGGGTGTTTGGTCACTAGAGATCAGGCACTCGTCACGGCTCATCGGTGGGGCCGTGACGAAGGGTATCGCAGCGCTCCGTCCCAGAGTTGTTTGCGCATCGTGTCTAGTATGAGTCTTGTTTATGGGTGTGTCGTGCACCACACTTAGTAAATAGGAGGTCGGAGGACATTAGGAAAGTGTCATTCTTCTCTCTTAGATCGTGTGATAGAGCCATGTGTTAAGCATTCGCTTTCTAATAATTTGTTATGATTTCAGCGATGCCTCGCAAGAAAGCTACCGCCGCGTGGCGACGAGGAGTGGGCCGACGAGGCCTTGGCCATACGTAGCGGGCTACCAGGGCTCGAAATGAGTCTCAAACTTTGCATACCCCACCTCCGGCTCGCCCAAAGGCCCCGTTCCTCAGCTAGATGCACCGGGCCATGATATGAGAGATGCTATACAGTTATTGACTAGATTGGTAGACGTTCGTGCTCGTGCGGGAGTTGGTGTTGATCGTAGAGAACTGGCTGGTAGTGCGAGGGTTAAAGACTTTCTGTTAGATCCTCTAGAGTTTTCTCGTGTCAAGCAAAAAATATGGATCCTCAGGATTTTATTGATAGTATGCCGCGGACTTTGAGGGTTATGCAAGTCGACGAGGTCGAGTCGGTGGAGTCGGAATCTTATAGGCTCCGCAGGATGTTGCAAGACAATGGTATCGAACGTGGGAGTTGTCTAGGGGAGAGAATGCTCCTCCAGCCGTTTGGCGAGAGTTTTTAGATGCTTTTATTAGTCATTATTTACCACCAGAAGTCTGACGGGCCCAAGCAGATAGGTTTTTGCGTATTGAGCAGGGCAGTATGAGTGTTCAGGAGTATTGTTCACACTTTGACTCTTTGGCTAGATATGCTCCAGCCATGGTGGCTGAGATGGAGGACAGAGTTCATCGCTTTGTGGCGGGTCTAGGGCCACACTTGATAGATGAGTGTACGACTACTGCATTACAGCCGGGCATGAATATTTCCCGTATACAGGCATATGCATAGAATTTAGAGGATCGTAAGCGTCAGCGGAGGACAAAGCGCAAGCGTGACCGGGGCCATGGTAAGAGGGCCAGATCCTTAGATATTGCTGGTGAGCTTAGAGGAAGACAGAGACATATTGCTGGTGAGTTCAGAGGAAGACAGAGACAATAGAATTTGTGGTATTCATTTCATTCCATAAAGAGTGCATCTCAGCAGTTTTCAGGCCCTAGATTTGATCGGTCTTCTTATTCGGGAGTGGGCCGGAGCAGTTCTAGAGTATGTGTTCTCGCATAGACCAGAGTCGTGCCGAGGGAGACCACACCTCGTACCGTGGTGATGCGGAAGATTACATTCCGAACAAGGTCGATTTTGGATCGGATGCTTGTTATGCTTGTGGCCACTGTGATATGTGACGAGAGATCGCTCCGTCGAAGCGTGTAGGCATTGTTCGGCCCCATTGGTTTCATAGTCGGTTCTTCTTCGTCGCACGCCCCAAGGCAGTTTCTCGAGAGGCCCACAGACGTGGTAGAGAGAGAGGGAGCGTCTAGCTCGAGCGGGCCTCCGCACCGCGTTTGCATACGTCGGTAAAAGTGATCGTGAGTCATCTCCGATGTCGTCACGTATATATTATCGATCTCCTCTATGATGTATCCACACCGATTGACCCGTGTTCTACTTTATCATATGTTACTCCATTTGTCCGCAAGTTTTGGGATATCGACTCGATTGAGCCGTTTGAGGTGTCGACGCCGGGGTGACTTGATTATAGCTAAAGGCGAGTATATCGAGGTCGTGTAGTGATAGTTTGTAATCGCCATACCCCAGCGTACTTGATTGAGTTAGACATGATTGATTTTGATGTTATTATGGGCATGGATTGGTTAGCTTCCTGTTATGCTAATGTTGACTGCAGAACAAAGGTAGTTCCATTTCAGTTTCCCAGTGAGCCAGTCTTAGAGTGGAAGGGTGATGCTGCTTCGTCAAGGGGTAGGTTTATTTCATACCTTAAGGCAAGGAAGATGATCAAAAAGGGGTATATTTATCACCTAGTTCGGGTCCGTGATACGGCAAGTAATCACCCGACCTTCAATTTGTTCCCCGTGGTCACCGAGTTTCGATAAGTTTCGGACGAGCTCTCCGGCATTTCCGGAGGAGGAGATTGATTTGGCTATTGATTTATTGCCAGATACTCAGCCAATATCTATTCTTCCTTATAGAATGGCACCTGCAGAGTTGAAAGAATTAAAGAAGAAGTTGAAAGATCTTCTTGAGAAGGGTTTTATTAGTCCCAATACATCACCGTGGGGAGCATCGGTATTATTTGTAAGAAAAAAGGATGGCTCTTTGCGAATGTGTATTGATTACCGACAGTTGAATAAAGTGACTGAAGAAAAAGTATTCGATTCCGAGAATAGATGATTTATTCGATCAGTTGCAGGGTGCCAGGTGTTTCTCGAAGATAGATTTGAGATCAGGATATCATCAGGTCAGGGTGAAGGAGGAAGACACTCCGAAGACAGCATTCAGGACTAGATATGGGCACTATGAGTTCCGTGTCATGTCATTTAGATTAACTAGTGCTCCAGCTATATTCATGGACCTGATGAATCGTGTATTTAGACCATTCCTAGATCTGTTCGTGATTGTGTTTATAGATGATATTCTGGTTTATTCTTCGTCAGAGGCTGAACATGCAGATCATCTACGTGCAGTGCTTAGAATTCTTCGAGATAGAGAATCGTATGTGAAGTTTTCCAAGTGTGAATTCCGGTTGAACTCTGTGGCTTTTCTTGGTCACATTATTTCAGATGACGGCATTAGAGTGGATGTTCAAAAGATTGAAGCTGTGAAGAATTGGCCAAGGCCCACGACATCAACGAAGATACGTAGTTTCTTGGGCCTAGCAGGATATTATAGAAGGTTTGTGGAAGGATTTTCTTCTCTTTCATCCCCATTGACCAAGTTGACACAGAAGTCAGCTAAGTTCCAGTGGACGGATGCATGTGAGCGAAATTTTCAGATACTGAACGATAAGTTGACCTCAGCACTAGTTTTGACTCTTCCAGAGGGAACAAATGGCTATGTGAGATACTGTGATCCTTCAGGTATTGGTTTGGGCTGTGTATTAATGCAGCATGGAAAGGTTGTTGCTTATGCTTCTAGACAGCTGAAGCAGCATGAGAACAATTATCAAACCCATGATCTTGAGTTAGCTGCGGTAATTCATGCCTTGAAAATATGGAGGCACTATTTATACAGTGCCTATGTTGATTTTTATACTGATCATAAGGGCCTCCAGTATATCTTTAAGCAGAAGGACTTGAATTTACGTCAAAGGCGATGGCTAGAGTTGCTGAAAGATTACGACATGGATATTCTGTGCCATCCTGGAAAAGCTAATGTAGTAGCTGATGCTCTTAGTCGTAAATCTATGTGCAGCCTGTCATATGTGCAGCCAAAGAAGAGGGAGATAGTCCGCGAAGTTCGTCAACTAGCCAGCCTTGGAGTTCGATTGTTAGATTCGGGTGATGCAGGAATGATGATCCAGGATACAACGATGTCATCCTTGGTAGCGGAAATAAAGGAACATTAGTACGAAGATCCTGTTCTAGCCCATTACTGAGATGCGGCACCTCAGAAAGAAAGACACCCTTTGTGATTATAGGGGATGGACTACTCAGGTATCGAGGTAGATTATGTGTTCCTAATGTTGCAAGACTTCGTCAGCAGGTTATGGGAGAAGCTCATTATTCTCGGTATCATGATCTCAAGGAAGTTTATTGGTGGGATGGAATGAAAAAAAAAACATAGCGGAGGTTTATATATATATATATATATATATATATATATATATATATATATATATATATGCATGATGCACAGTTCCTGATATTATTCTTTCATGAGTCAGTTTAATCCAGATTGAGTTGCTTGTGGGCCCTTATTATGTAGTATTATCTAGATATGAGTATACGGGTGTTTGGTCACTAGAGATCAGGCACTCGTCGCGGCTCATCGGTTTGGGTCGTAAAAATATTCCCAAGTTCAAAAGAGGGAAATATACTGGATTGAAGGAGCCAAAATTCGAGATGAACTGATATATCAAGAATGTGCTAAAGAAAAGTAAGAATGGATTAAATGTAAGTAGATCATGAGACAAAAATGGAAAGGAGAATAAATTTCGCCAATGCGATGCGTTGTATTCCGGACTATGACTCAAATAACTTATGCCAAAGAAATTTTAGGTACAATTAGATATGCAGTAAAGTACTCCAAGGGGTAACAGAAGGAGTAAGAAAGGTCGCATGTGACCAGGGATAAGTATAAGGGATAACCAGGACTACTAAAAAGAACTTGTTGCACTAGGAGAGATGAAAGCTTTAAAAGAGGAATATTTATAGGAAGTTCAATAATCTTCAAAGGAAAGGAAGATAGTGTGCCAATGGATAGCAAGACAGCAGTACTGCCTGAGATTAGGAAGTACCTCGTAAGTCATGAAATTCCAGGTCACCGATTATATCAATTGTGAGAGTGTATGACATAGAACCATATAAACAATCGCCATGATGAAATGGCCAACAAAATGGTGTAAGGACAACTATAAGGATTCAAAGAAGAATAGAGGCTAATTTAAGTCTCAAATAATCACCGGAATAAGAGAATCAAGGACTTAAGAAGAAAGCATACCAGTATTGAAAGGAAATTATGATTAAGTAGGATTTTATCTTAGTTCCATGTTTATGGGTTTATTTTGTAACTATGTTAAGATTGAGAAGAGGAAATTGGAGGAAAAGTACAAATATGAATATGATGATATCGTAAGGAATTAAGGAGTCCGACCAAGAAATTAAAAGGAGATGATATGGTATATATATATATAAGGTCAACAGGTACAAGAAGGGATAATCTAAAATAGCACCAGAGAAGCAAGCAAGGAAAGGTGCCATATCTGAACAAGAGAGTTTGTCTACTAGTAGAGAAATAAAGAGCAAATAAAAATGATACAACAATTAAGAAAACTCGCAAGATCGTCGGAGAGCCATAACGATCATGAGCCAAGATCACCTTAGTGGGAACAGGACGATAACTGAATATCAGCTGACCGACCGGTTACATATACAAGTGGAAGCATGAGGATATGGAACCAATGGATGAGTTCTATTGCTGCAGAAAGTTGGGGAACATGGAAAAATAGGACGAGCTCATATTATGTGAGTATGAAGATCAGAGTCTAAGGGAGGACAACCATTTCAAGAAATCAATGATAACATCGTAAGCTCGTAAGCTACAACATTTAAGGATGAATGCTTTTAAGGGGGGAAGAATGTTACACCCCATACTTGCGGAGAAGCACTTATCAAATTTTAGCATAAGCATGTTGAACTATGGCTTAGTAAAACAACTTTGGAGTACAAGGGACGAAGCATTATTAAGTACATTTTATGAGTAAAGGATGCATATGAGGAATTCTGGAAGGTCCGGCGAGGAATTGAGTGGAAGGAGTTGGAGTTAGTATGACTTTGGAAAAAAGATGAGCATTACTTGAACAACAGCATGAGCCAACCTCGGGAAAAGAATATCTTTTAGTCTGGCGCAGAGTTTCGTTAAGCAAAACCCTTAATTGAAATTCATGTAGTCTAGTTTCCAATGCAGTAAAACCGTTAAGCTCGTCGATACGACGTCGCAGTAGAGAATTATAGACGTTACAAGTCGCTGGCATAGCGTAAATGCGTTGTGCCTACATTGCGTGGACACGCGTGCCTGGCGCACCCGACGCGCGCGCTACAAAGGAGCGAAAAGTTTTAGGTCGGTGCAAAACCAACCCTAGAACAATATAAAAGGGGATTTACCTTTATTTTCATTCAACCACTTTAAGCCTTCAACTCCTCATCATCTTCCCAACTTCCTCCATAAAAGTTTAGCCCAAATCAAGTGAAACCCCAGATTTAGGCTCGGAAAGTGTATAAAGTCTTGTAGTTCTTGTTCTAAACAACGAATCTCGATGAATAAAAGGGGGTCGCCGAAGATAAATAAGATTTCAAGCTCTATCAATCTTGATTGAGGAAAGAATATTCTTTACTATGGATATAATGAATTGTATCATGGAAATTTAGTCTTAAAGCTTCGTAAAGTCTAGTGATTGGTTGAGAAATTGGGGAAACATCGTGTGGGATGTTTTATTGAGCATATTGATGTTGATGATGATTTTGGTTATACTGTTGCTATTGTTGGGCGTTTTGTCGTGGGTATTGCTATTTTTAGCTAATGGATACAAACAAGGGGAAATGTTGCCCGAATTTAAAGTGCATTCTAAGAGGATTTAATTTGAAGCGAGACAAGCATATGATGATAAGCCTAACAATAGTATGAATTCTCTTGAATGTAGATTTACGAGCTAGGGAGCACAAGCGTTAAGTAGTTAAAGTTAAGGCGACCAAAAAGTTATGTTAAGGCTAGTCCCTTTCTTTCTAAAGGCGTGATTCTTTTCTTATGAACCCATACATGTTTTCCGTAATATCCTTATTCCCAAAAAGCTAGAAGTTCACGATTCTCAAAGTTCTTATATTGCTAAAGATAGATGTTTCCTATGATGATGATGATGATGATGATGATGATCCCATTTCTGTAGACTCGGTTATGGCCCGATGCTATTATGAGATTATTGAGTTTATTTCATGAATTTCTTGATTTTATTCATTGTTGTTGATCTCACCTTATGATAATTGTTCCTTCAAGGTGAGATATAGCAATGATGATTGCTCCATAACATAAATCGGAGGTTACCGACCTTACGTCACTCCGATGAAGTAGTAGCTTTTATTTGGGCTCTCATGTATGCTGCTTATATTATATATGTATATATGGGGTATAGGAAAAGGGTGAGGCGTTATATACACATAACCACTGGATCGTACTGTATATTATGATATCGTTCCGGACGCGGGATATATGGATAAATGGATCGGGCCATTCGTTCCGCTGCAACGTATATAATGATGATATGATATATGATCAAAGGTACATTTCGAAGTAAAGAATATAAAAAATATTTATGGATCGGGTTGTACGTTCCGCAGCACTATTATTTATATATGTATGAAAAATATTTTTTTTTTAAAAAAAGAAAGCTAAGCATGCATGATATTCTCCTAAAGAGGCAATCAGATGTACAAGTTATCTCTTTATCTTATATTATGTTCCATATCTCTTGTTATATTGTTATTCATGCCTTAGATACTCAGTACATTATTCATATTGACGTCCCTTCTTGTGGACTTCCACTCGCCTAACTGAACGGGCGGCCCGGCTCGGAGGGACTTCCACTCGGTATAACACAAGGTAGTCCACTTGGTTCGGAGCTACAGCCTCTTTTGGAATCCTATTTTGATATGTATTTATGGGTATGACGGGGCCGTGTTCCGTCCATTCTACAACTGTGTTCCATAGAGGTCTATAGACAGTTGTATGTAGTTGGGAAGCTATGTGGCCTTGTTGGGTATTTTGTTGTATTGTCACAGATATAGTGCCTAGTTCGCTTACATTGTTATCTTCTTCGCATATATGTATACACGTTGGTTGTGAGTTCTTGATGTAGAGACTACTATGTTATCCATATTTAAGTTTATAGTTCACCTACAAGTTATATGGGCCACCCCTGCCTTGCAGAAGATCAAGGTACGAGTTTAGGGTGTTTGATCGGTAGATATCGAGCTCTCATCACGACTCATCGGTTTGGGGCATGACAAAAGTGGTATCAAAGCAATTCTATCCTAGGGTTATCTATAGGCCGTGTCCAGTGTAGTCTTGTTTATGGGTGTGAAGCGCGCCACACTTATAAGCAGGAGGTTGCGGGGCATTTAGGAATCATTGACCTTTTCTTCTCATCTTAGATCGTGCGATAGAGCCAAAGTTTAGGAAAGATCATTTCTGACCCTATTGTGTGTAGATTGATACAAATGAAGAGGCATTTACTGGAGAGTGGGGGTGCAAAGAAGGCCCCCAGGGTGGACTTCGAACCAACACTACCTACCGATTCCGGACCACGGGGACTAGGACAGATTAGGAGGAGTCTTAGTTGCACCCGTGAGTCATATCCTTCTGAGGAGATGATTGAGACGACTCCCCCGAAGCCTATGACTTCTGTGGAGGAGGATCCGTCAGAGGATATCTATGAGACAGACCCGTCCGAGGGTTCGTACGAGAAACCAGTGGAGCAGGAGGCTCCGGTGGCTGCACCGAATTTGGTCCCTCTAGTTTCTCCTATGATTGAGCGTTACGTTCGAGCAGCCACGAGCGTAAGTGTTACGGAGGTATCTAGCCCGTTGTCTTGGCCTTCAGTTAGTCAAGAACTACCTGAGTATTCATATCCTTCGGATTATGATGGGGTAGATAAGGATGGTCAGACGAGTAGATGTTGGGAGGATGATGAAAGGCATACTTCACTTCGTGATTCCCAAGACCAGGACCAGGACCAGGATAGGCCGATTGCATGTATATGGAATTTCTTATTGAAACTTCTTATGTTATGAATGATCATTATGGGATATCATCTATTGTTTGATAACTGGAAATTTTAAAGGGACCGATAATTGGATTACTTATGGGTAATTGCAACTAAGACATTTCTGCCACTATGAACCCCGAGGACAAGGAATGGAAAGTAATCATGTGTGTTGACTCGTGGTTACAGGAAATTTTCTAGATATTGAAAATTTCAAAAGTTACGATAATATTCGTCCCACCAAGGAAGTACGGAACGTTTCCAACCTAGGAAAATACATTGCATGATTTTATTTGGACTTTCCCTTTAGAACTTCAAATGAGTTTTCAAAGATATGTGATAAAAGATTATAGCATGAAAAGAACGACGTTAGTTGATTATTTTCAAACCGAGAAAAACGTAGTACAAGTATGAGTAAAGATTGTTGTATAAAATTGTGCCGATAAAAGCTATCGTTAACTTAGAAAAGTATATTTACAAAACATGAGAAGGTACGATAAACATGGAGGCCGGACTAATGATAGTCAAGATCATGAAAGCAAGAATTCTGATGGGACACCTTCAAAAAACACATCCGTGTTAAAGGTACAAGAAGGGAAGAGATTATGTATACAAGTAAAGATTTTTAAGGGAAGAGATTATGTATATTGCCAGGGTTACAGTTAAGACTTAGAAAGATATGCTAAGAAGTCCCATAGATTCAGACATATGGTGAATATGAGAACTCGGAATAACTCAAAGAAATCAGAAGCATAAGAGCCTTATGATTAGGATTTCAAGATGGTTACCAGATATAAGTTTGACTAGTTGGTCAAAAGACTTATGATTAGGATTTCAAGATGGTTACCAGATAAAAGTTTGACTAGTTGGTCAAAAGAGGGGAGGCGTAATAAGTCGTGGGTTCAGGACAAAATCAAATAGCAATGGGATATCTCGGAAAAAAAAGGTGTTGGAAAAGCGATAAAAAGCTAAGTCACGAATGGCTACATCGAGTATTATGTATACCCTTATGATTGACGGCCGACATGTAAAAAGTATAGATTGTGTTGAATGTCAAAATTGAGGTAGCAAGCGCTACAGAGAGAATTAGGATTGGGTTTTCTCAGGAATTAAGGTCAGATAGCGGTAACGCAACCAAATATGTAAGCACGAGCATTAGAAAAAGAAGGTTATGATATCATGAAGGGTAGAGAAACTTGGACAAAGGATGAACGTGAGGACCCCGGAACCAACCTATACGTTTTCATAACCAGAACCAACAAAGTTGTAAATAATGGACAAAGGTGCATCCTCGAGAAGAACAAACAAATCTTGGCGCAGCTTTACGAGGAAATTTTAAAACTTTGAGATTTAACCAGAGAATGGATGCAACCCATGACTCGTACGCCTATTTGAGGGAAGAAAGTACCCCAAGAAGAAATTTTTTGCGTCAAAAGGGATTCGGACTCGTAACGATACACTCCAAAGTCTCCTAAGCTAAGGATAAAGAATGACTAAAGGAAAAATGCATTTTGCGAGTAAAAGAACAGAAAAGAAACTAGGAGGATTAAAGGAGGGAGGAGGTGTCAACGAAATGGTTAAAGGGAATTATGTGGCCGCCGACAACAAGGAGAAGCTTAATGAGTCAGTGGGCTTTCCCAAAGAAAAATAAATTGAAATTATAAGACAATGGTTGTGTGAAAGATACAAAGATGCGATCATGAAGAAAACCAAGAAAATTTGATATATATATATGTGTGTGTGTATAAGTTGTAGTATCATAAAGGAAGATGAAGACTCGACGAAAGGAGAAAGAAAAGAGTGTACTTTATGAGGATTTCATGATAAGAACAAGAACCTAGCGTAACATTAGAAGGACTATGATGTATAGCTTCGTGATACAAACAAGTACTTAAGAAGAATTACGGGACAAAATGAGCTAAGCTAACGAAAAGGACAAGTCGTGGGAACGGATGGTGCGCATCAACTTTTAATGGTATAGTATAGACATAACGGACTGCAACCTAAAGCAAGGAAAATTTCAAGGATATTAAGAAGATAGTCGTGGAGGAAGACTAGGGCTAAAGGAGCATGGTATAGTCGGACACTCCATAAGGGGCCTGATGAATTCCGATGTCCCCATTAATTCATTATCCTAATGGACTACTAGTCATGAAAGGTAGAAGTGAAAAGTCAATAAAGAAGGCATCTGAATTGTATCCGATATGTATAAGCATTTTGATTTGATATAAGAACTCAAGTAACAAAAAGGAAATAAGTTAAACCATGCGATGAAAAGAACTCCGACATTACATGGAATAGAGGAGTTCAAGGATCGCCAAAGTCGGCCTGATGACTATCAAAGATAGTTAATACTCGAAGGTTACTGGTATATGAGAACATTCTTTAAAAGGGGGAAGAGTAAATTCAGTTCTAAGATGAACTACAATATTCCCAAGCTCAAAAGAGGGAAATATACTAGATTGAAGAAGCCAAAATTTGAGATGAACCGATACGCCAAGAATGTGTTAAAGAAAAGTAAGAATGGATTAAATGTAAGTAGATCATGAGATAAATATGGAAAGGAGAATAAGTTTCGCCAATGCGATGCGTTGTCTTCGGAACTATGACTCGAATCACTCGCTCCAAAGAAATTTTTGGTACAATTAGATATGCAGTAAAGTACTCCAAGGGGCAACAGAAGGAGTAAGAAAGGCCACATGTGACCAGGGATAAGTATAAGGGACAACCGGGACCACTAAAAAGAACTTGTAGCACTAGAAAAGATGAAAGCTTTAAAAGAGGAATATTTATAGGAAGTTCAATAATCTTCAAAGGAAAGAAAGATAGTGTTCCTATGGATAGCAAGACAGCAGTGCTGCCTGAGACTAGGAAGTACCTCGTAAGTCGTGAAATTCCAGGTCGCCAGCTATATCAATTGTGAGAGTGTATGACATAGAACCATATAAACAATCGCCGTGATGAAATGGCCAACAAAATGGTGTAAGGACAATGATAAGGAGTCAAAGAAGAATAGAGGCTAATTTAAGTCTCAAATAATCACCGGCATAAGAGAATCAAGGACTTAAGAAGAAAGCATACCAGTATTGAAAGGAAACTATGATTAAGTAGGATTTTATCTTAGTTCCATATTTATGAGTCTATTTTGTAATTATGTTAAGATTGAGGAGAGGAAATTGGAGGAAAAGTTCAAATATGAATATGATGATATCGTAAGGAATTAAGGAGTCCGACCAAGGAATTAAATGGAGATGATATGGTATGTATATAAGGTAGACTAGTACAAGAAGGGATAATCTAAAATAGCTCCAGAGAAGCAAGCAAGGAAAGGTGCCATATTTGAACAAGAGAGTTTGTCTACTAGTAGAGAAATAAAGAGTAAGTAAAAAGGATACAATAATTAAGACTACTCGCAAGATCGGCGGAGAGCCGTAGCGATCATGAGCCAAGATCACCTTAATGGAAACAGGACGATAACTGAATATCAGCTGACCACTGGTTACATATACAAGGGCATGAGGATATGAAACTAATGGATGAGTTCGACAGAGAGTTAGGGGAACATGGAAAAAGACGGATGAGCTCATATTATAAGAGTATGAAGATCAGAGTCTAAGTATGAAGATCAAAGTCTAAGGGAGGACAACCATTTCAAGAAATCAATGATAACATCGTAAGCTCGTAAGCTACAACATTTGAGAATGAATGTTTTTAAGGGGGGAAGAATGTTACACCTCGTACTTGCGGAGAAGCACTTATCAAATTTGAGCATAAGCATGTTGAACTATGGCTAAGTAAAACAACTTTGGAGTACAAGGGCCGAAGCATTATTAAGTACATTTTATGAGTAAAGGATGCATATGAGGAATTCCGGAAGGTCCTATGAGGAATTGAGTGGAAGGAGATGAGACAGTATGACTTCGGAAAAAGATGAGCATTATTTTGAACAACAAAGTATGAGCCAACTTGGAAAAAGAATATCTTCTAGTTTCCAACGCAAAACTGCTCGTCGGTATGACGTCAGAGTAGAGAATTATAGACGTTACAAGTCAGGCTAGCAGAACATAAATGAGTAGCTACAGTGCACGACACGCGCAACTACAGTGCCCGACACGCGCGCTACAGTGCGCGAAAAGTTCTAGGTCGGTGCAAACCAACCCTAGAACAATATAAAAAGGGGATTTACCCCTTATTTTCATTCAACCACCTCCCGAAGCCTTCCCTAAGCCCCTAGAACATTCTCCCAACTTTCGCCATAAAATTTTAGCCCAAATCAAGTGAAACCCCGGGATTTAGGCTTGGAAAGCTTATAAGGTCTTGTAGTTCTTGTTCTAAACAACGAATCTCGACGAATAAAAGGAGTCCGCCGAAGATAAATAAGATTTCAAGCTCTATCAACCTTGATTGAGGTAAAGTTATTCTTTACTATGGATATTATGAATTGTATCATGGAAATTTAGTTGTTAAAGCTTCGTAAAGTCTAGTGATTGGTTGAGAAATTGGGGAAACATCGTGTGGGATATTTTATTGAGCATATTGATGTTGATGATGATGTTGGTTGTATTGGTGTTGCTATTGTTGTTGTTTTATTGGTATTGGTTATTTCGGGCTACGGATACAAACAGGGGAGATGCTGCCGGAATTCCGGTAGATTCTAAGAGGATTTAATTTGAAGGCTTACGACAAGCATATGACGATAAGCCTAACAATAGTATAAATTCTCTTGAATGTAGATTTACGAGCTCGTGACAAGTTAAGCAGTTAAAGTTAAGGCGACCGAAAAGGTATGTTAAGGCTAGTCCCTTTCTTTCCAAAGGCATGATACTTTTCTTATGAACCCATACATGTTTTCAATAATATCCTTATTCCCAAAAAGCTAAAAGGTCATGATTCTCAAAGTTCTTCTATTGCTAAAGATAGATGTTTCTTATGATGATAATGATGATGATGATGATCCCATTTCTAGAGATTCCAAAGTTCACAGTCTTGATGCTATTATGAGATTATTGAGTTTATTTCTTGAATTACTTGATTTTATTAATTGTTATTGATCTCACCTTATGATAATTGTTCCTTCAAGGTGAGATATAGCAATGATGATTTCTCCATAACATAAATCAGAGGTTATCGGCCTTATGTCACTCCGATAAAGTAGTAGCTTCTATTTGGGCTCTCAAGCATGCTACTTATATTATATATGTATATATTGGGTATGGATAAAAGGTGAGGCATTTTATACGCATAACCACCTGATCAGCTGGTATATTATGATATCGTCCCGGACGCGGGATATATGGATAAATGGATCGGGCCATTCATTCCGCGGAAACATATATAATGATGATATGATATATGGATCGGGCTGCACGTTCCGCAACAATATAAAATATTTATTGATCGGGCTGCATGTTCCGCAGCACTATTATTTATATATGTATGAAAAATGTTTTTTTTTTAGAAAATAAAGCTAAGCATGCATGATATTCGCCTAAAGAGGCAATCAGATGTACACGTTATCTCTTTATCTTATATTATGTTCCATATCTCTTGTTATGTTGTTATTCATGCCTTACATACTCAGTAAATTATTCGTACTGATATCCCTTCTTGTGGACGCTGCGTTCATGCCCGCAGGTTCAGGTAGCCAGATAGGCGACCCAACTCCCGCAGGGGACTCGGTCCTACGCCGCTGTACTCCACTTGGTTCGGAGCCACCCTCGGTATGCTATTTCGATATGTACGATGGGTACACCCGTGCCTTGTTCCGTCCATTCTATAGCTAAGATCTCCATAGAGGTCTGTAGATAGTTGTATGTAGTTAGGAAGCTATGTATCCTTGTCGGCTCTTATTTTGTTGTACGGCGTATATAGTGGCCTAGTCGGCTTACGTTGTTTTCTTCTGCATATAAGTGTATACACCTTGGTTGTGAGTTCTTGATGTAGAGACTATTATGTTATCCTTACAGAAGTGTATAGTTCAACTACAAGTTATATATGGGCCACCCTGCTGCTCGGTGAGATCAAGGTACGTGTTTGGGGGTGTTTGATCGGTAGAGATTGAGCACTCGTCACGACTCATCGGTTTGGGACGTGACAGAGAATTTAACAAAAAAGGTTAGATGAACTCCGTGAGATCCTTGAAGGCTAACTGAATCTCACTCAAGTACCTGGAAAACTCTTCACCCCGAAAAAGAGTGTAGTAAGAGTAGTATCAGTGCAAACAACACGTACTGGTAGGCATCATAGGCCGACAACAATTAGCTAAAATATATAAAAGAAAGAAACTGAAAGATAGGCAGATAAGCAGTCCAAAAACAGTCACTAAGTACATCCACGTAAGTCACTAAGAACATCCACTTAAGTCATGCAATAATATGAACCGCACTAGATCTCAGTAGTCTACAGTCATAGCCTAGGCGGAACCTCTAGCCCTCGAATCCATCAAGTGTCTAGGTAAGTGATTAACAAGAAAGCACACAACATCTTCAATAAATCAACAACCAAGGAATCAGGGCTAAATCACACCATGCAATATAACTGATGCAACAACTAGAATCAGAGATGTGAATGGACCTAATATGAATGCATGTGCGATGCAATGCACTGGCCAACTGTCTCATATCGTACATCTATGCTACGAATGGAATACCTCCATGTCTCGATAGTCATGACCCATGAGGGACCCGCGAAGTCCATGTACCACTCTTCCCGGCAACGACCTCGGTGACGAGCACTCTCTCGATCCCGGCAAGAGACCTCGGGCATCGAGCACTCATTCATTCCCGAAAAGAGACCTCGAGCAACGTCCACTCATTTCGCTTCCAAAGAATGACCTCGCATCACTTTGATCGTCATCTCTCTTTTACGCTTTCTGGCAAAGACCTCGGAGGCTACACACTCTCACTTATCATTGTCAATACCAAATCACAATTCATATCAAAGTGTCATGAGAAATGCAGGATGAAATGCATGTATGAATGTCAATTTCAATAATAATCATGAGGGTGAATAAGTATAACAACATCCGTAAATCAATTACCAATATGAACTTATTCCCTAATCTGTACAATGCCATGTCCGGAACAATTTCCCTTCGGACCACATCGGTAACACCAAATATATATGCAAGAGAGGCCATATGAAATATGCACATCGCAAATCCCATAATAAGAAGCCTCGGATGTTTCACTTTCCCTCTTATCATTATTAATATCAAATCACGGCTCGCGTCATTGAATCATGTAGAATGTGTATGAATGATATGCATGTATCAATCTCAAGGGTAAATCATAATCAAATCTCAATCGTGCCACACATGGACACATATCACAATATCAATATCAAGTCAAGTCATTTCCTCTATCCATGTTAATGTCAAGATAATTGAGAGACAATTGTATCATAATCACAATATGGCAACTACATACAAGTCTAACATCACACATGGCAACAAGCCAATAAAGAGCCAACAAGCCCACTAATCAGTCAACAATACCAATCCTAAGAATATCCATCCCAACGTCATACCTAAAGGCTTTACATGTTTTCTCCGTCAATAACTAACTTCTAACTGGAGTCTAACCAAAAAGGTAAGTCGTAACCTACCTCGACGACCGAACTATCCAACTCGAGCTTTCTTCTTCCGAAATGCCTCAGAATAAGAAAAGTCCAACAATTATGAATTTTACGTTAAAAGAAGATTCGAAGGATACCTATAATAGTCTTAGAGGAATTTTGGGTCGAAAAGTTAGTTCAAAAATCGATTCCCAACCTCAAGGGGCAAAATAGTCATTTCATAGGAAAATCAGGTTCAAAAAGGTTAAAATATTATTCTAGGAAGTCATACGAATCCAATGGTACCCATATTGGCATACTTTAATCTGGATCAAAAAAGTCACCCAAAATAGGATTGGGAGCCACGAAGGGAAAAATAGGAAATTTAGTCCAAAATTAGTTTAACCATGACTTTATAGAGTCTAGATACCAAAAAATAATCAAAACCCATCCACAAGTTAGATCCCAAATCAAGAAAAAGCTTTTTTCAACTTTATGGTCAAAAACCCTCATTTTCCCTAACCCAAAGCGTGGATTAACCCTCATTTTCCCTAACCCAAAGCGTGGATTAATCATCAAATAAACGGAAGAATTCAATAGGAATCGACAAAATGGTGTCTAGAGACTTACCCCCACTGAAAATCACCTCAATCCGAGCTCCAAAACTTGTAAGGAAAGTAACTAAATCTCGAAACAAGTGGAGGAAAAAGAGACGCAGCGGCTGTTTCGGTCCAAATTAGGTGCTAGTTGATCACGAAGCTCACTTTTGACAAGCCCAATAAAATCCTTGCAAAATTCCACTCAAGATAGCCTTTAAATCACCCAATTTGGCCTTAAAATGATAGAGATATGATGTTTTCAAGTTTTGAAGTAATGCAGAAAATTTAAGGACGAACTTAGAGGCAAAATCGTAATTTTCAGCAAAAATCACACCAGAAAATCAGCACAACAAAATTTTAGTAAAATGCCCATATCTTCCTCATACGATGGCGAAACGCGACGATTCTTGTTGCTATAGTTCTGAAATTGTGATACGGATCTAACGGTTTAATCGAAACACAAATCAAAGCTCATTTCCTCAATATGGTACCATTTAAGCTCAAAACGACATCGGAACCAAAAACAAACGCTGTACAACCCAAACCTATCTAAAACTCATCGGAATTTAACCAAAATTTGTGGACAAGTCGAAAATCATCATAAAAATCAACTTGAACTCTCAAAACACCCAAACGCGACCGTCTTAACCCCATGTTGACCGTTGTCAACTCCAAATCATACCAAAAGCTAGTTTCTCAACCAACCACCCACTCAAATCACACCCGAACCACTCCGGAACCGAACCAACGACTGGATTAAGTCATAAATGACTCTCTGGACCTAATGGAATCGATGAAACTTTAAAAAAAAAACCTTTTACCCCCGATGTTGACTTTGGTCAAACTTCTTCCTTTCTTGAACTTAAGAGCTTCCAATTTCACTAAATTCGATCCGAACTCATCCGATTGCCTCGGGAACTGCGTCACCCGTGCCTACAAGTCGTAAACAACAATTGAAGCTAATGGAAAAAAACAAATTTCAAATCCGGGTCTTTATTCTCCCCTTGACCATCTTTTACCATAAATAGGCATACTAGATGCTAAAACCGACTTAATTGTCAAAAACCAACCAAACGAACTCTAAAATTAGCCCCGTAAATTTCCACAGGTCATAAATAATACTTCAAATATAACAAAATCTTCATATTTCCAATCAAAGCACGTTTTCCCAAAGTAAATAATTTATCCAAATAATTGAATGTTGGAATTTCCAAAGTGAAACCTTCTCTCAAAGTGAATCAAATGATATCCGTTTGACTTCAAATTTGGCAAGCAAGTCAAAATAGTTATTATGGAACTTCTGGATAGACGACACACAAAACAGAGCATCGGTTCTCAAAATGACTGACCGGGTCGTTACAAACACGAGGACTTCCCAAGGGGTCACCCATCCTAATACTACACTCGCCCAATCCTGCTTAACATTAGAGTTCTGATAGGATCTGATCTGTTATTGCTAGTATGATCGTATCAACCAGTCCTAGTGCTCTAAAATTTGTTAAACCCTTTCCTCCCCCTCCCTCTTCTCTAAAAATAAAGTACATTAGTGCAAAACTTTAAATATTAGTAACTTCATGCTCCACTATCCATTTTATGCGATTCTTTTTTCTTTTCTTTTTTTATTTTGAGTATTTTTTGAGATCTAGCTTATTTTTCGAAAAAAATATATTAAATAGACGAAAAAGAGCGTAGTTTGGAAAAATTGAGGGATGCAACACCGGTAGTTCCCGGGGTCACCCATCCTAGGACTACTCTCGCCCAAGCATGCTTGACTTTAGATTTTTGATTGGTTCTGGTGCGTTAGTGCCGGTATGATCGCATCAATCAACGCTAGCACTCTAAATTCTCTTAAACCCTTTCCTCCCCCTCGCTCTTCTCTGTAAATAAGGCGCGTAAGTGTAAAACTTTAAATATGCATAACTTCGCGCTCCATTATCCGTTTTATGAAATTCTTTATTTGATTTTTAGTATTTTTTCGAGATCCAGCTTATTTTTTGAAAAAATATATTAAATAGACCAAAAATAAGCGTAGTCCGGACAAAAGGAGAGATGCAACACGAGGAGTTCCGCGGGGGTCACCCATCCTAATACTATTGTTGCCGAAGCACGCTTAACTTCAGAGTTCTATTGGAATTCGGTGCGTTAGTGCTGGTATGATAGCATCCATCAGTCTTAGCGCTCTAAATTCTCTTAAACCCTTTTCTCCCCTTCCCTCTTTTCTAAAAATAAGGCGCATAAGTGCAAAACCTTAAATATGCATAACTTCGCGCTCCGTTATCCTTTTTATGCGATTCCTTTTATGATTTTTAGTATTTTTTCGAGATCTAGCTTATTTTTTGAAAATAAATAGATGAAAAATGAGCGTAGTCTGGACAAAAGGAGAGATGCAACACGAGGACTTCCCAGGGGGTCACCCATATTAATACTATTCTCCCCCAAGCACGCTTAACTTCAGAGTTATGATGGGATCCGGTGCGATAGTACGGGTATAATCGCAGTCATCGGTCCTAGCGCTCTAAATTCTCTTAAACCCTTTGCTCCCCTTCCCTCTTCTATAATGTTACACCTTAAAAATTTTAATGTAGTTTGCAAACTAACGTAAGCTCGGAGAGGTCATGGAACCCTTATGTCACGACCCAACCCCGTAGGCCGTGACTAGTGCCCGAGCTGGGCACCCATACGCGCTCTTTAACCAGATTTGGCATACAAACGACTTATACATCTATAAATATCAAACGTGGCTCCAAACGGACGCATGCAAACACATATACTGTACAGAAACCGGTAAGGCTGTCATAATATACATAACGTGTCAAAGCATATATACACACGTACCGACAAGGGCCGCCACGGCGGATGGGCCGCCCAAACACAACTCACACGTCGCTCCGAACAAAACTCGTACATAACCCACATCTATGTCTACGACCTCTAATACGGTAACAACGTAATCAGATGACGGGACAGGGCCCCGCCGTACCCTGAACAAACATAAACATATACACCGAGAGAGTATATACCCAAAATATCGGCTCCAGAACAAAGGGGAGCACTCCAAACAGCAGAATGGAAATCCTACGCCGGTGGATCACCAAAACGTGTGTCTGTACCTGCGGGCATGAAACGCAGCCCCCCCGAAGAAAGGGGGTAAGTACGGAATATGTACTGATTATGCAAAGCAGAAGATATAGTAACAAATCTAAATCATGATCGAAACAGAGGTATAAAAAGTAAACATAATAACCAGAATCTCAAAATGCTGTCATCCGACACGCAAGTCATGCAACAGGGGAACAGAAAACAATTATAATAATCAGAATACCAATACGCTTTCTCCTGAAATATAGATTACACATATACATACCGAAGCACATCATAACATCATACCTTATCATATGAGCTGACATTAACCGATGTGGGATTCGCCTAAACCAATGTGGGATTTGCCAAGACCAATGTGGGATTTGCCTATACCAATGTGGGATTTGCCTAAACCAATGTGGAATTTTTGCGTCATCATTGGGTTTGCCCCACCATTGGGTTTGCCCCACCACCGGGTTTGCCCCACCATCGGGTTTGCCCCACCAATCTGAAACCAACTGATCATATTTCCGAGTCCATATACATAACATACAACATAGCATACATACACAGTACCCGACCGAAAGGGGGCTCGGCGTACCGGTCATATCATGACACCAGTAGATATACGCATCGGTAAATCAGACCATCATATCATGTTTCGGAATACACATCATATTTCAGAATACAACATAGTGCGTAAAAACAAAACCGGCCCGGACTTGGCGAAAATGTAACCAAATACAATTCAAAAACAATTTCGAAGACTTAATATGTTAATCACAACGAACCGTCATTTATAAGCCAAAACAAAAATCAAATCGATTTTCTTTCGAATATCATCGTGAACATCTCACACCGTATTTCATAAATCATAATTACGTACCAAAATCATGTGCATAAGATCATTGTCATAAATCCAAAAGATAAGTAAAATAGTCATATTTGAAATCGGAATAATAATTACAACATTCTCTTTCAAAAGTTGTCGAAATTACATAAAGGAACGTCGCGGGACCCGCGGACGGGCGTAGGCCCGAGCTTGGACCGCCTATGGAAAACATACTCGTCTAACATCATACAACCTTCTACGAAAATCTCAAGGCAATCCGAGCTTTTCTGTGAAAGTTATGGGCGTTTGTAGTTTTAGAATCGTTAAAGAGTAAAAAAACCCTTTTTATTTTGCAAAATTAAACTTTCATACAACTTTGGTAAATCTATACTTCTAAGGACATAAGGATCAATATTTCATCATATCAAACATATGAATACCAAGAAACAAATGCGTATCATAGACATGCTCGGATTGCGAGAATAGAGTTTCCTCGAAGTTCGTGTCGTAGCCTATTTTTAACTAAGGGATGCCAAAGAAAGAAGGTTGCTTTACATACCTCAAATGCTCTCCAATATGATCCAAACTCAAGCTAAATCCTACCTACGTCTCGGACTCCCCAAGATCTACACAACGTCATAATATGCCAAACATTAGCCAAAGGTATTTAAGAATTCATTTCCAAACGAACATCAAATTCTACAGAAATTTGGGCAGCATTTCCCCTGTAAATAGGCCACCCCAAGAATTTAACTCGGCCAAATCAATCAACAAGAATAGCAACAACCAACCTAGCAACATTCATAATCAATCCGAAAGGCAATACGACAATAATAACTCTCTTTTCCATCATTCAACAACATTCATAATTTCAATTCAACGGCTTACCTTCAAGCCAACATCGATACTGATACATTCAAATATTAACCCGAAAACATACCAACCATATTTAAAGGCATTCTAAGCAATTCATACAACATTTCAAATAATCCAACAATTTCTCCAAGCTACCCGAATTCAACCCCTAAACCCGAGAACCTCACTTTACACATTCCTCATTTTCAAGTCATGATTTGCATCCACAATTCACATTGTACAATGCTATTCTCATCAACATACAAATTACATTAAATATACAATAGCCTCCAAATCAGTCCGCAACAATTACAACATCAATTTGAGTCATTCAACATTCATTTCCAACATAGAATTCATAGCGACGACGACTAAAACACTAAGCGACATTAATGCGTTCTTTGTCATAATCCATGATCATTTTCGGCCAACACACAACATATATACATATGGATAATTCTCATTCATTCTTCACCCTACCATGATCATAACATACTAACTAGACCTTAATTCATCACTCCAACATAACACAACACACACACACTTCACAGCCCAACCCTCATACATATGGCCTCAACTTCAACATACTTTATTTCATGATTTTCATCCATATTAACATACTACAACATACATACAACCTTTATAACACATAAAACATATTCAATTCTTACCTTTCCTCTTCAATTCCACAATAGGCTAGGGTTTCCAAAGATGAAAACTAGCGGGTTGATCGCTCCAACGACACTTCCACGCTACTTAGGGACCTCAAAATAGTGGGTTTAGCATCAATAAAATAATTTTGGAAGGGCTTGAATGAAAGTTGGTTTTCTTGGTCACTTGGCCGAGAGCCTTCTTTTGGTGGTGTTCTTCACTTCAATTTTTCTAAGTATGGGAAAATGAACTTGGATGACTTAGAAGTCATCTTTTAAAGTCCCACAAGACTTGCACATGTGTTCATGGCCCACACCATGTGTTGTTTCAATTAAAATTGAACACAAGATGGGTGGGCCAATTCCAACATATACATGGCCAAGACCATGAAAAATGCATGATTTGCAAGTTCCATAAATTTCATTTTGGTCCTAAATTTTCCTAATTGTTCCATGCAAACAAATTCATGCACAACTTATGTCTCAAAATAAAATCGAAAGTCCAAAGTCCCGACTTTGTATCCCGGAATGGTTTTGTCCTTAACTTATCATAATTAATCCGGATTGTTCCAATGTACAAAAATACAGGATATAACATCCTCCCCCCCTTTAGAACATTCGTCCTCGAATGCTAGATTAACCTTATAGGATCTCATAAGCATTTGGGGGAGTTTCTCTTACAATCATCGCAAACAGTTCATACATCAATCAACATAACCAGTTAAAAAGTCTAAATTACCTGTACCCGCATCTGATGGCGCGTCCTGATCCTGTCCACGGGTCAACACATATAGGCGGTTCGATGGACCGCCGTAACCGGAGGCTCCGCCACGCCTCTCGCCACGCCTCGCTGGAGTCGGCGTGCCTCGCCCCATCGGGCGCATAGCTACGGAAGGTGAAGACGAACCGGCAACTGACTCAGTAAACTGGGCTGCACCACCTGGACCGCCCCTGTACGGACACTCTCTCTTAAAATGACCCTGGCCGCCACAAGTAAAACAAGCACCCGTGGCACGGTAACACTCTCCAAGGTGATACCTCCCACAGTAGGAACACGGAGGTTTGGGCGGTCTCATCTGACTACTGGAACCTCTGTCCAACTGTGAGCCTGAAACCCGGAGCTCCGGCTCGCCCCCGAATATCCCGCACCCTCTCGATCTCCGCCAGCCGAACCGGCGGGGGTGTACTCTCGGCCGGCCGGGCGGTGTCCGCTAGGCCGCCGCCGAGGTCGCTCGCCGAGACTCTCCGGTATCACCCAGCAGATCCGGCCCTTCGGGTGGCCCCTATCATACTCCTATCGGCCGACGCTCCCTCGTGTCGCTCCTCCATACCCCGGTCACGTGCTCGAATCCGTGCGATGTCCATCCCCTCGTCCGGGGCCGCCATCACCGCACAACCTGTCAACGTGTAGTCATCCAGCCCCTATCACATACCGGTGCATCCGGCCACCATATCGTCTACAAGCGGGCGCATATCCGGCCGCCGAATCAAACTCCAAACTATACTCCCGGGACACTCCTCGTCTTCTACTTTAGTAAAGAAAGAATCGTCCACCCCGGCCCGCCTCGCTCCAAGGTAGAAATGGGCCGGAAGGCCTCTCGTAAACTCGCCCCACGCCGGGAGGGCACCCTCACCTCTCGGACAACATCCAGACTCGTACCGCTAGCCGCCACATCGTGCAACCGATAGATGCCATCTCAACCGACTCGTCTCGTAAGCACTAATCAATCGCAGCGTACGCCGGCACCGCTCTGATGAACTCCTGAGGGTCCTCTACGGGCTTTGACCCGAAAAACTCTGGTGGGCCACAAAGCAGAAAATCACGAGCCCTCTGGGTGTCATATCTATCCGCACGATCACCCCCTGATCCGTGCCTGTGAACCTGGGCCGCCATCAATTCGATCAACAACCGGACCGCATCTCGGATCGTCCGATCCTCCACCCCCGGGCCGAGGAGCCGGGGGCGCGGCTCTCGAACCTCGTGGGGCCGGCGTGGAGCCGCCTCGACCCGCACTCGCCGGCCGCTCCAAGTCTCTCGACATCGGGCAGCGCGAATCAGGGCGGAGGCACACCCTCCGCTCAACCGGGCACGGCCCTAGTAGCTATCCGAGCCCGGCTGGTCTCACCTGCTGCTGTAGTCTTGGCCATCTGGGCAACTGTGGCCTTCCTTGGAGGCATCGCTGAAACATAGCATTTCGTTAGTGCGCAGTCATCCCGATAACACGCTCTATCGCACGATATAAGATCGAAGGAAAGATAACATCCTAAATGTCCCGTAGCCTCCGTTTATAGACGTGGTGCACAACACATCGATAACCAAGACTCTACTAGACACGGTCCGTAGACATTCCGAGGACTAAATCGCTCGATACACACTCGTCACGACCCAACCCCGCAGTCGTGACTAGTGCCCGAGCCGGGCACCCATACGCGCTCTTTAACCGTATTGGCATACAAACGACTTATACATCTATAAATATCAAACGTGGCTCCAAATTGACAATACGCAAACACATATACCGTACGTAAACCCGTAAGGTCGTCATAATATACATAACGTGTCAAAGCATATATACACACGCAACGACAAGGCCGCCACGCGGACGGGCCGCCCAAACACAACTCACGCGTGTCGCTCCGAACAAAACCGGACATACCCACATCTATGTCTACGTACCTCCAATACGTAACAATCGTAATCGTATGACGGGACGGGGCCCCCGCCGTACCCCCCGAACAAACATAAACATATACACCGAGAGTATATACCCAAAATACCTCGGCTCCGAACAAAGCGGGAGCACTCAAACAAGTTGTATGGAAATCCTACGCCGGTGGATCACCAAAACGTGTGTCCGTACCGGCCATGAAACGCGGCCTCTCCGAAGATGGGGTCGATACGGAATATGTACCGAGTATGCAAAGCAGAAGATATAGTAACAAACCGAATCATGATCTAACGTAGGTATAAAAAGTAAACATAATAACCGTAATCTCAAAATGTCGTCATCCGACACGCAAGTCATGCAACGTAGGAAGAAAACAATTATAATAATCGAATACCAACACGCTTTCTCCTGAAATATAGATTACACATATACATACCGAAGCACATCATAACATCATACCTTATCATATGAGCTGACATTAACCGATGTGGGATTCGCCTAAACCAATGTAGGATTTGCCTAGACCAATGTGGGATTTGCCTATACCAATGTGGGATTTGCCTATACCAATGTGGGATTTGCCTAAACCAATGTGGAATTTTTGCGTCATCATTGGGTTTGCCCCACCATTGGGTTTGCCCCACCACTGGGTTTGCCCCACCATTGGGTTTGCCCCACCACCGGATCTGAAACCAACTGATCATATTTCCGAGTCCATATACATAACATACAACATAGCATACATACACAATACCCGACCGAAAGGGTCTCGCAGCACCGGTCATATCATAACACCCGTATATATACGCATTGGTAAATCGACCATCATATCATGTTTCGGAATACACATCATATTTCAGAATACAACATAGTGCGTGCGAAAACATAACTGGCCCGGGACTTGGCGAAAAATGTAACCAAATACAGTTCAAAACAATTTCAAAGACTTAATCTGTTAATCATAACGAACCGTCATTTATAAGCCAAAACAGAAATCAAATCAGATTTTCTTTCGAATATCACTCGGAACATCTCACACCGTATTTCATAAATCATAATTACGTACCAAAATCATGTGCATAAGATCATTGTCATAAATCCAAAAGATAATTAAAATAGTCATATTTGAAATCGGAGTAATAATTACAACACTCTCTTTCAAAAGTTGTCGAAATTACATAAAGAAACGTCGCGGGATTCCGTGACGGCGTAGGCCCGAGCCCGGCCCGCCTATGGAAAACATACTCGTCTAACATCATACAACCTTCTACGAAAATCTCAAGGCAATCCGAGCTTTTCTGTGAAAGTTATGGGCGTTTGTAGTTTTAGAATCGTTTAAGAATAAAAAACCTTTTTTTTTTTTGAAAAATTAAACTTTCATATAACTTCGGTAAATCTATACTTCTAATGACATAAGGATCAATATTTCATCATATCAAACATATGAATACCAAGAAACAAATGCGTATCATAGACATGCCTTGATTGCGAGAATAGAGTTTCCTCGAAGTTCGTGTCGTAGCCTATTTTTAACTAAGGCATGCCAAAGAAAGAAGGTTGTTTTACATACCTCAAACGCTCTCCAATATGATCCAAACTCAAGCTAAATCCAACCTACGTCTCGGACTCCCCAAGATCTACACAACGTCATAATATGCCAAACATTAGCCAAAGGTATTTAAGAATTCATTTCCAAACGAACATCAAATTCTACGCGTAAATTGGGCAGCATTTCCCCTGTAAATAGGCCACCCCAAGAATTTAACTCGGCCAAATCAATCAACAACAACAGCAACAACCAACCTAGCAACATTCATAATCAATCCGAAAGGCAATACGACAATAATAACTCTCTTTTCCATCATTCAACAACATTCATAATTTCAATTCAACGACTTACCTTCAAGCCAACATCGATACTTATACATTCAAATATTAACCCGAACCCATACCAACCATATTTAAAGACATTATAAGCAATTGATACAACACTTCAAACAATCCAACAATTTCTCCAAGCTACCCGAATTCAACCCCTAAACCCGAGAACCTCACTTTACACATTCCTCATTTTCAAGTCATGATTTGCATCCACAATTCACATTCTACAATGCTATTCTCATCAACATACAAATTACATTAAATATACAATAGCCTCCAAATCAGTCCGCAACAATTACAACATCAATTTGAGTCATTCAACATTCATTTCCAACATAGAATTCATAGCGACGACGACTAAAACATTAAGCGATATTAATTCATTTCTTTGTCATAATCCATGATCATTTTCGGCCAACACACAACATATATACATATGGATAATTCTCATTCATTCTTCACCCTACCATGATCATAACATACTAACTAGACTTAATTCATCACTCCAACATAACACAACACACACACACTTCACACGCCCAACCCTCATACATATGGCCTCAACTTCAACATACTTTATTTTATGATTTTCATCCATATTAACATACTACAACATACATACAACCTTTATAACACATAAAACATATTCAATTCTTACCTTTCCTCTTCAATTCCACAATAGGCTAGGGTTTCCAAAGATGAAAACTAGCGGGTTGATCGCTCCAACGACACTTCCACGCTACTTAGGGACCTCAAAATAGTGGGTTAGCATCAACAAAATAATTTTGGAAGGGCTTGAATGAAAGTTGGTTTTCTTGGTCTTGCCGAGAGCCTTCTTTTGGTGGTTTTCTTCACTTCAATTTTTCTAAGTATGGGAAAATGAACTTGATGACTTAGAAGTCATATTTTAAAGTCCCACAAGACTTGTATAAATGTTCATGGCCCACACTACGTGTTGTTCCAATTAAAATTGAACACAAGATGGTGGGCCAATTCCAACATATCCGCCAAGACCATGGAAAATGCATGATTTGCAAGTTCCATTTATAATTTTGGTCCCAAATTTCCTAATTGTTCCATGCAAACAAATTCATACGCACAACTTATATCTCAAAATAAAATCGAAGGTCAAAAATCCCGACTTTGTATCCCGAAATAGTTTTGTCCTTAACTTATCATAATTAATCCGGATTGTTCCAATGTACAAAGAGACGGGATATAACATATGGACTAGTGCTACATCACATTATCATGGCAATGAGTATATAAAGTGTATTAAAAATAATTGTTATTAAAGTTTATTGAGATCAAGAAATTAATTGTGTGAATTATTGGTGCAATGTTGGATTTTGTGTGGAAGTTAATCTTTTAATTAATTAACTACGGATGACTATTGTAGTCCACTCGGCCACGTGTAATGCAAATAAAGACTAGAGGGCTACGTACCTAAATCAAGGTGGCATCATAGGAAGGACTATTCTATTAGTGGACATTTAATTCTTGGACAGCACATTATAAAGGAATAAGGATGAGGTTATTTTTGTTATATCCCGTATTTTGTACGTTGGAATATTTTAAGTTGGTTGTGACAAGTTGTTATGTCCCGTATCTTTACATTGGGACAATATGAAGCTAAGTGGCGGTGTTAAAGACAAAGTCGTTTTAAGGTTCCCTAAGGGTTTCGCCTCCCGATTTCGTTTCTATGCACAAGTTGCTTATGGATTCTCGTATTGGTATAAGAACATTATTGGAGAATAAGGATTAATTGGCCAAGATTGGATGACTAAGTGAGATTAAGAACTTAATTACACCATTAGTGGGCTAAGTGGCCGTGTAAATTCAATTGGTGGAATGGCAAATTCTTATTGGCTAAGAACTTAGGTGGGACACACATGTGTCCACCTTGTGTAATGCATATAAAAGGAGAATTGCTGATTTCACAATTCAACAAACATTCATTTCAACATTTACAAAATTAGAAAACTTGATAGAGAGAGAGGCTCTCGGCCACAAGTCAGCCGAGAATAACCTTCTCCAATTTGATCCAAAAATCAGTTTCTTAAGCAATTCAACCCTTGAAGGTGTGTATTAACGTGTAGCATTCATTGGAATAGCAAGAACAAGTGTTAAAGTTCAGGGTAGTAATTATTTCATGGTCGATTGAAGTGTTGAGTTACAAGGCAAAAGAATGATCACTTTTCACGTGTTGTATGATGGTTTGAATGTATAATTTAGGTATGTTGTTGTTGGATTGTTGTTGTGGTTGAAGTTGAGGTGATCTCAGGAGCTTAGGTGAAGCCATGTTTGGTCTATATTTTGTGTGTATTGTGACGGATTGGACTTGCGATAATATATGAAAATGAACAAGAATTGTAAGAAGTTTTCGTATGGTTGTGCATGTTGGTATTGGGTCGTTTTTCTTGAAGTCAAGTGAGCCGTGTGTTATAAGCTTACATAAAAGAATTCTTAATCTTCTTGTACATGTATTGGGAATGGATTGAATGTATTGCAAAGTATGAATAAATGGATGAAAATCATAAAGTTGTTGTGGTGGTGTTGAAGAATAGTGTAGGGGGACTGTTTTAGGAGAAGTTATGGACCTGTTTTGTGTCATGTTTTGATTGTTGTTGTTATGGACATTGTGGTGTATTGTAGCATGCTAGATATGTAAATTGAAGTGTTAAATAAATGATTTATGTTGAAGGATATAGGCAGCCCAACCGTGGACTGTTTTGGTACTAGAATGTAAATTGTGTGTGCCGAATGTTGATTCTTGTTGCAAACGTTTAGTGAAGGTAAAGTGCAATGATCAAGCTAAAATCGGGAATGAATTGTGGGCTGTTGTAAGAATAAAGATGATGTTAAAACAGTCCCAAGAACCATGAAAGCGTTGTCATTAAACGTATTGTTGTTATTGTAAGGCAAACTGGAAAATTGCTTAGCGAGAATGAAAACGTTATGTGTGTTGTTTAGCCGTGTGTATGGAACTGTTTTGAAGGGTGTGTGGACTGCCCAAGTTCCCTAAGTCATGTTAAACAAGTTTGGAATGAGATAAGAAAGGAATGATTAGCGATGTTAGCTTGTAGCACTAGTTGGTTTGAATGCGAACGAAACGTCGTCTAACTGTTTGAAAGGGATTGTGAGCGTTAGAGTGCGTATTAAAATCCTTTGTAGACTAACTGTAGCTCTTGATATCTTGATATAGGATAAGTGTTGTTGGGCAGCAAGTACAAGTTATTATACGACTAAACGCTAAAGGTACGCAAAGCCTATTCCTTCCTTCTTTTGGCATGTCCTACGTAAGTAAGATATAATCCGAGCCTCGGGGCGACTTCACTCTCTAACTCCTAGTATGATATGTGATTGTTATTCGTCCGTAATGTTGAAAATGTTGGTATAGTTGAAATATGATCTCGTTATTTATTACATGATGGACTAATATGTAATGTACAAGAGTTCCTATTTTTAAAAGGAATTGCATAAGTATGCTTGATTTTTATATAATGTAACATGCTAATGTCCAAGAATTGATTTAGTTACTATTCATTGAGTCTCAAAAATGTTTTACATATATATGTGGTTGCTTATTACTCGCTCGTGCTTACCGCTATATCCTTCACCGAGTCCCGGCCAGGGTACGTTCTCGTGCGCCGATCTATTATACTATTCACCGAGTCCCTCACTAGGCCGGGACACGTTATATATATATATATGATGATGATGATGATGATGTGATGATATGATGATTTGGAGATGAAGGCCAGGAGGGCATATATTCCTTATTACCGAGTCCCTTACTAAAGGGCCGGGACACGAATATGTTTACGTTTATGATGT
This sequence comes from Lycium ferocissimum, assembly GCF_029784015.1. Classification (NCBI taxonomy): domain Eukaryota; kingdom Viridiplantae; phylum Streptophyta; class Magnoliopsida; order Solanales; family Solanaceae; genus Lycium; species Lycium ferocissimum. The sequence continues at coordinate 68,398,570 of NC_081349.1, forward strand.
TATGATTATAAATACCGAGTCCCTTATTAAAGGGCCGGGACACGTTATATATGTTATATACGAATGATTATGCAGCTTTTGATTATAAAGCATTATATTGACATTGATATGAGAACGATACAAATGAAATATGTTCAAAGGCAAGTTTTATGAAACTCTCATTGTTGCATTGAGTCCTATACACCTTGTCTCGTATATGATTCTATTTACTATGTTTCACGCTTTACATACTCGTACATATTTCGTACCGACCCCCCTTTCTTCGGGGGGTGCGTTTCATGCCCGCGCAGTACGTACACACACGCCGTGAGATCCGCCGACTAGGATATCTACTCCTATTATTCAGTGCTCCTTTGTTCGGGGCATAGTTCGTGGTATAACCTTTTGATATATACATATGTTATCGTTCGGTACGGCGGGGCCCCGTCCCGTCATATGATGTCGCTCGTCACTCTTAGAGGTCCGTGGTCGCGCGTGTGGGTCTATGTATGGTTGTTGTTTTGTTATATGGTTATGACGTGTGTCTGGGGCGCACCCATTTGTAGTGGCAGCCTTGTCGGCTTGCGTAGCTATATATGTTTATCATGGCAGCTGTGTATGAAGGTAGCCTTCTCGGCTTATGTTTTGTTGGGACGTTCCCTATATATATATATGACAGCCTCACGCCGCTTTGGTGCGATGTTAGTAGGGTCGTAACTCTTCGTGAGATAGGCGCCTTCGACTTGCATATGTTTTGCCCTTATACTTATAAAGCTCGTTCATGCTAGTAGTGTATGACTATAGATAACAAGTGTATACGAGTGTCCAGCTCGGGCACTAGTCATGGCCTACGGGGTTGGGTCGTGACACAAGTTATGGACAAGACTATTTTCCGACTTTGTTTTAAGACATAAATTGCTTGTGAATTTGGTTGGATGGAAATATTAAGGAAAATTTGGGGTTAAAAGTGAATATTGAAAAGTTAGCGTTTCATGAAAAATTATTTTCTTCTAGTATTCCAACCAATTGGAAGGTCCTTATTAACGTGCTTAAAAATTGACAATCATGTTGTTGCTTCATAATTTAAACTCACGTTGACAGCATTATATTTCATATTTTTGTACGTCGGATTATTCGCAAGCTGAGGTGGGGCCTACACATTGAGATTTTTTTTGGGACATGCGACAATTTATATGAATCACATAGGTGAATTTAAACATAACTCAAGAAGGACCCTTGATCCAAATCAAAGTGGAAGTCCTCCAAACAAATATTTTTAAGTAATGTTTTCGGGTGATACGCTCGAGGGGGAAGAAACGGTATTATAAGTTTGGAATTTGGAAAAACACCAAAGATAGAAGTTGTATATAATTGAATTATCTTTCCAACCATAGGTCGTGGGCCCACAGGTGACATCGGGATAAGGAGATATGGACGTTTTAAGGCCGAAAGGTCAGTGGGCTTGGCCCAAACCGGGCCCAATCGGGTTAGGCCCATGACCCATGCCTATTTAAGTGAAATTTCAGCCCTTTCCTCTCATTTTTTAGACCAATAACACCCAGAAAATTCTGGAAAGAGAGAGAGAAGAACCTTGGAGAGAAGAAAAATCAATTTTGACCAAAATCTGAGCCCCGAATTCCGAAGCCCATGGAGAGAAAAGTGTTGTACGCTGCGTTGTCTTCCATTTGAGCTAAAAATCAACCAAGGAGAAGAGTGTTAACGTGGGGGCTGCATGCTTAAGGTATGAATACGGTTCCTTTTCATTGTTAACGAGTGTATTTAGAATTTTAACGGATTAAACGGAGGGAATAGTGTGTAGAAATGGATGAAATTCATGAAACTTTGTATGTTGATGTTGAGCCGTGAGTATGGGCTATTTTGTGACAAGGAATGAACTAAATTTACTTAGTGTTTTGGTTGTTGTTGTTGTGGATTCTATGATGTAAAATGGAAGTTTAATGATTCAAGTTGAAGTTGTATTTGTTGTGGGCTGTTTTGGAAGTTAATGTGATGCTAATATAGTCTCTTGAAATTATGAGAATAATGTTGTTAACATGTGGATTATTGGTATAGTTTATGAATTTGGAAGAAGGAAATGTGTTGTTGTTGTTTTTATTGGAAATGGAGGGTTTCGGTTGAAGTAGTATATTGATTGGGTTGTTTTGAATATTGTGCGGATTGTTTGAAATGTTCTTAAATCTTGTTTGAATGATCTCGGATTAGTACTTGAACTTGTGAGCGTTGGTGTTGGTTTGAATGTATGTAGTTGAATTGAATATAAATGGAATGTTGTCGAATTATGTAGAAAGGAGTTATTAATATTAGAATGCATTTGAAATTACTTATTGATGTTGTTGGAATGGTTATTGGTATTGTTGTTGAAGATTTGGCCGAGTTGAATTCTCGGGGATGTTGAGTTTATAGGGGAAATGTTGCCCAAATTTCGTAGATAAAGTGCTAGTTTGGAATTGGATTACTAAGTACTTATGACTAATGCTTGGTGTCTAACGACGATATTGTAGATTTTGAGAAGCCGAGGCTTAAGTTTGGATTAGCTTAGGAAGCGGACGAGGTATGTAAAGCTTACCTTTCCTTTCTTTTGGCATGTCCTAGTGTAAGTAAGCTATGACACGATCCTCGGGGTAACTCTATTCTTATGATTCGAGCATGCTTATGATTCAAATGTGCCTCTTAATGTTAGCATTCTTGATATGGTCGTATTATGGTTCTTATGTCTTTTGGATGATTGGATAATAAATGTTGCATAAAGAATTTTGCTCTTAAAAGATTCTGTAACTACGAACGACCGTAACTTTCACAGAAGGGCTCGGATCGCTTCGAAACGATCGTGAAAGATTTCATAACGAGTAATAATCTTTAACTTTCATAGGCGGGCCCGGATTGGGTTGACGCTCGTCCGTGGGTCCCGCGACTTTCCTTTGTATAGTTCTGACGACCTTTGAAAGAACTTAATGTGGCTATGATTCCGACCCCCGAGTATGATCGCTTATTTATCTATCGAGTTTGAAATGAGGATTTTTATGCATATGATTTTGATACGTAACTATGATTTCTAAAGTTCTATTTGATCTGTTCCCGAGTGACGTTCGGAGGAAACTTGACTTGACTATTGTTTTGGCTTTTAAATGATGGTTCATTTTGATTAACCTATTGAGTTTTTGAAAATGTTTTAAACTGTATTTGGTTACTCACGACTCTGCTCGTGCATTTTTTTGTTATATCTTTCGCCGAGTCCCGGGCCGGTTATGTTATCGTGCGCACTATGCTGTATTCTGAAGTATGATGTGTATTCTGAAGTATGATGTGTATTCCGAAATATGATGTGACACGAAGTATGATGTGATACGAAGTATGATATGATGATTCTGTTTACCGAGTCCCTCACTGGAGGGCCGGGACACATTATATGATGTATATATGTATTCTGGAGTGGGATCAGTTGGTACCAGAGCCGGTGGTGGGGCAAACCCAATGGTGAGGCAAATCCCACATTGGTTTAGGCAAATCCCACACTGGTTTAGGCAAATCCCATATTGGTTTAGGCGAATCCCACATTGGTTTAGGCGAATCCCACATCGGTTAATGTCACCTCGTATGTTAAGTTATGATGTTATGATGTGTTACGGTAAGCATGTGATGATCATTTACTTATGTCACTCAGTCCCATTATGGGCCGGATATGATACATGACGTGGATATGCATGATTTGTATTTCAGGAGTAAGCATTTTGGCATTCTGATTATTATATTTGTCTCTGTACCTCTAATGTACGATTTGTGTTTCAGATGCAAGCACTTTGGTATTTTGGCTATTATGCTCACTTTCTGTACCCCTTACTTCGGTTAGGACCTCATTTTCTGTATGCCATGATATACATGCTCAGTACATATTCCGTACTGACCCCCTTTCTCCGGGGTCGCGTTTCATGCCGCGCGGTATATACGAGATGAGTAGAAGATGTTCCGGTGGGATTGGCGAGCTCCATTTTCTCCGGAGTGCCGCCGAGTAGGGAGTGCTTATGTTATGATATACGGAGTTATGTTAGAGCAACTAACCGGTTGTCGAGTGTATTATATGTTAGTTTTGTAAGCGGCTATGTAAGCCGATGTATCATTATGCATTATGCTACGAATTTCATATGTTGGTAGATTTCATACGGTACTAGTTTTATTTGATTTGATAAAGATGAAAGGCATGTTTGCTTTCTGAAATTTTTTCATTATGTGCTTATGTCATGTTTTGCGGGCCCAGTATGATTATGAGTATTACGAAAGTCAGCGGGTTCGCTCGGCCCTAGGTAAGGGTCGGGTGCCCATCATGCCCTATCGGAAATTAGGGTGTGACAAATTGGTATCGCAGCAGTTCGTCCTAGGGGTTGTACGCAAAGTCGTGTCCAAGAGAGTCCCATGTTTATGGTGTGAAGCGCGTCACATTTATAAACGGAGGCTACGGGCATCTAGGGTGGTTACTCTTCTTTCACATCCGAGATCGTGCCATAGAGCCAAGTCGTAGGGAATGAGATTCCTTACCCTCGACTTTTGATTGCGGCGGAGAAGAATGACATCGACGAGAAGAAAGTGATTGATGATATTGGAAGTTACTAAGCACGCAGGTAAGCAAAGGTATGAGAGGTATATGTCGAATAAGGTATTGAAGTACGATCGAAAGGTAAAATTGAAAACTGAAAAGGAAAATAAACAAGAAAGTGTAACAGGTTTGAAATTTGGGCATTCAAGGCAAGTTCATTATTTTCGTACTGTCGTTGATGTTGGGAGCCCTGTGAGGCTGTGATATGATATGATATGTGTATACATATGTTGGCCCTATGAGGCATTGTTGGTATTTCCTGCGTGTGTGTTTTGAGATGGTAAGAAATACAGAGGAGACTCTGCCGAAATTTTCCTAGAAATAAAGAGAGAATGAGATATAGGTTTGCAATACGACTTGAAAGGTTGTGCCAATGGTAATGATAAGATTTGATTAAATTGCGAGTACGGCTGACCTCGAGAAATAAGTTAATTGCTGAATTGAGGATAAAGTGGATCAGAAAGGGTAAAGAAGTAAGAAGTGTTATATTATAGGATTGATTATGAACACGATATAATGTGAATACAATGAGGGTTCTTTGTGAAAATAAGTAAGGCCTAGTGAGAAGGTGGCCAAAGCTATGATGTGCCTAGAATGTTATGAGTTGAGTAAAGGGGGATTATAAGACGATTTAGGCAAGGTGTAATGAGATTCGACATGAAGAAGAAGCTTAACCCGAGATATATTGGGCTTTATTACGTTGTACATAAGGCAGGAAGGTTGCGTGCTAAGGACGTAGCTTCTGTTAAAGTACCGTGGCGGGATAATAACATAAAGGAGGTGATTTGCGAAGCTGAGGAAGAGACGAAGGAAAAATATGATTGGTAGACGAGATTACATGCTATGGTAGTAAAGGAAACCCCCCGAGATCCTTAAGACCCTATGCGACTAGTTGAACATTCGAGGACGAATGTTCTAAAGGGGGGAAAGATTTTATATCCCGTATTTTGTACGTTGGAATATTTTAAGTTGGTTGTGACAAATTATGGACAAGACTATTTTCCGACTTTGTTTTAAGACATAAATTGCTTGTGAATTTGGTTGGATGGAAATATTAAGGAAAATTTGGGGTTAAAAGTGAATATTGAAAAGTTAGCGTTTCATGAAAAATTATTTTCTTCTAGTATTCCAACCAATTGGAAGGTCCTTATTAACGTGCTTAAAAATTGACAATCATGTTGTTGCTTCATAATTTAAACTCACGTTGACAATATTATATTTCGTATTTTTGTACGTCGGATTATTCGCAAGCCGAGGTGGGGGCCCACACATTGAGATTTTTTTGGGACATGCGACAATTTATATGAATCACATAGGTGAAGTTAAACATAACTCAAGAAGGACCCTTGAGCCAAATCAAAGTGGAAGTCCTCCAAACAAATATTTTTAAGTAATGTTTTCGGGTGATCTGACTTCGAGGGGAAGAAACGGTATTATAAGTTTAGAATTTGGAAAAACACCAAAGATAGAAGTTGTATATAATTAAATTATATTTCCAACCATAGGTCGTGGGCCCACAGGTGACATCGGGATAAGGAGATATGGACGTTTTAAGGCCGAACGGTCAGTGGGCTAGGCCCAAACCGGGCCCAATCGGGTTAGGCCCATGACCCATGCCTATTTAAGTGAAATTTCAGCCCTTTCCTCTCATTTTTCAGACCAATAACACCCAGAAAATTCTGGAAAGAGAGAGAGAAGAACCTTGGAGAGAAGAAAAATCAATTTTGACCAAAATCTGAGCCCCGAATTCCGAAGCCCGTGAAGAGAAAAGTGTTGTACGCTGCGTTGTCTTCCATTTGAGCTAAAAATCAACCAAGGAGAAGAGTGTTAACGTGGGGGCTGCATGCTTAAGGTATGAATACGGTTCCTTTTCATTGTTAACGAGTGTATATAGAATTTTAACGGATTAAACGGAGGGAATAGAGTGTAGAAATGGATGAAATTCATGAAACTTTGTATGTTGATGTTGAGCCGTGAGTATGGACTGTTTTGTGACAAGGAATGAACTAAATTTACTTAGTGTTTTGGTTGTTGTTGTTGTGGATTCTATGATGTAAAATGGAAGTTTAATGATTCAAGTTGAAGTTGTATTTGTTGTGGGCTGTTTTGGAAGTTAATGTGATGCTAATATAGTCTCTTGAAATTATGAGAATAATGTTGTTAACATGTGGATTATTGGTATAGTTCATGAATTTGGAAGAAGGAAATGTGTTGTTGTTTTTATTGGAAATGGAGGGTTTCAGTTGAGGTAGTATACTGATTGGGTTGTTTTGGATATTGTGCGGATTGTTTGAAATGTTCTTAAATCTCGTTTGAATGATCTCGGATTAGTACTTGAACTTGTGAGCGTTGGTGTTGGTTTGAATGTATGTAGTTGAATTGAATATAAATGGAATGTTGTCGAATTATGTAGATGTTATATCCCTCATTTTCAGAGCATGAGCGTGATACGTGCTTCCTCAAAAGAAATTGAATTGACAATCATGTTGTTGCTACATAATTTAAACTCACGTTGATAGTGTTGTATCCCGTATTTTTGAGCGTCGGATTATTTGTAAGGCGAGGTGGGGCCCACACATCGAGACTTTTTTGAAACATCTAAAAAGTCCTATGAATCACATATGTGAAGTTGAACACAACTCAAGGAGGACCCTTGGGCCAAATCAAAGTAGAAGCCCTCCAAACGAATATCTTTAAGAAAACGTTTTCGGGTGACCTGACTTCGAGGAGCAAAACGATATTATAAGTTTGGAATTTGGAAAAATATCAAGAAATAGAAGTTGTAGATAATTGAATTAGCTTTCCAACCATAGGTCGTGGGCCAATATGTGACATCGGAATAAGGAGATATGGACATTTTAAGGCAGAAAGGTCGAGATGAACAGTGAATTCGGCCCAACCCGATTTCAATTCGGGTCAGGCCCATTTCTATTGTCATATAATGAAAAATTTCGGTCTTCTCTCCACATTTCAGACCCAAAACACACCCATAAAATTTTAGAACATTCTAGAGAGAGAAAGGGAGGAGAAATTTAGAGAGAAATCAATTTTGATCAAAATCTAAGCCCGAATCGCGAAGCTCATGAAGAGAAAAGTGTTGTACGTCGCGTTGCCTTCAATTTGAGCTAAAAATCAGCCAAGAAGAAGATTGTTGAAGTGGTTGCTGCATACTTAAGGTAAGAATAAGGTCCCTTTTTCATTGTTAATAAGTTTATTTAGAGTTTTAACGGATTAGAACGGAGAAAATAGCGTTATAAACTTCTTGTTGTTTTGTTGGGATTTATGGATTAAGGGGCTGTTTTAGGTGGATTAAATGGATGAAGTTAGTTGAGTTATGATGTATAATAATTGTTGATATTGTTGTTGATGTTTTTGATAAGTTGTTGTTCTTGAATTTGGGAGAATAAAGTGTATAAAGATATTGTATACAAAGCGTATATCGGGCTGTTTTGTAACAATATTTGGGGCTGTTTTATGTAATTTTCGTGGCTGTTTTGTAACCATATTTTGGGGCTGTTTTACATAATTTTCGTGGCTATTTTGTGACAATATTTAGGGAGTGTTTAGTATGATATTTGTGGTGTTTTGCGATGATATTTTGGGACTGCATTTTATGGTTGTTATGGACGGCTTTGTGGGCGGAATATCGGAGGATTGGCTGTAGTTATTGTTGTCATATTATGGATATACGTAAATAAAGAAGTGTATACAAGAATTAGTATCCGAATGTATATTGGGTCGTTTTGGGAGTAGTTTAAGAATGAATTTAATTCTAGTTTGATATGAAATTGTTGGTATTGTTGTTGGTATGGTTGTTGATATTTTGGCCGAGTTAAAATCTCGGGGATGTTGTATGTATAGGGGAGATGCTGCCCAAATTTCTGTAGACAAGTATTGGTTAAGACTGAATTCTTAAAGCCTTATAATTAATATTTGATAAATGTGACCAATTGTAGATTTTGGAGGAAACGGATTTGAATTTGGACAAGCGTAAAAGGCAAACAAGGTATGTAAAGCTCCACCTTTCCTTCTCTTGGCATGTCCTAAGAGTAATAGGCTTGAATTCGGACCTCGAGGACGACTCTACTCTTCTAATCCACGTCCAAATTTGCCCCTCTTTCATTCAAAGTGGAATTGAACTAGTTAAGTTGTAAATGATTAGAAAAGTCGTCTAAATATCTAGAACTTGTACAAATGGAATCCGACTATCTTAAAACTCTTATTAGTGACGTCATGAAGTTTAATATACGTAATTTGGGTACGCCATCTTGTTTGACCCGAGGTGGGCCCACTATTCTCGGACTTTTCTTTATTATTCCGTTTGACTTGTTTTTAAGTAAAAATCCAAAGAAAACCCCGGCTACTCTTCTAACTACTATATGATAGTCATTTTATTTATTTTATTGAATCTCGTAATATGTTTGAAATATGAAAACGATTTTAGAAAGATTATTTTGACACAAACCGTTCCGACATTCGCAGGCATACACTATGATTATCGCTCAATTTCTTTTATATGATTTGTCATCCGAATTACGCTATCGAGTTTCGTAAATGTTTTGTATTTTGATATGTACAAACAATCCCGTAAGTTTTAATTTGATATAATCCCTCGCGACATCCGAAAGGTACGTACAATGACTATCGTCTGATTTCTTTTCTAAATGACCTCTCGTTCGGATTATTCTATCGAGTCTTTGTAAATATTTTATGATGCATATAGTTTCTCACTACTCCACTCGTGGATGCCTCAATGCTTCCTTCACTGAGCCCGGCCTGTGATATGTTATCACGCGTATTCCACCGCATTGTTCGCCGTGCCTAAATTGTGAGGGTGTGTGTATACATGTACATGGGTTGTGGAGTATCGTGCCATGTACACTTTTATATGATATGATATGATATGCCCATCTGATATGCTATGATATGTGCACATTCTGATATGTTCCGATATGTTGTGGCGCCAGTGTCGGGGGCGACCACTTTCTGTTTATCGAGTCCCATAATGGGGCCGGCTATGGCATATTTTCTCGTTATGCATTTGCCTATGTTTTATGAGTAAGCACTTCGATACTCCGGCCATTGCGCTATGTTTTGTATCCTCTCGTTCGCTTATGATTCTCGTTTGTCGTATTTTATGCTTTACATACTCAAGACATATTCCGCACCGACCCCCGTTCTTCGGGGGCTGCGTTTCATGCCGCGTTGTGTACACCCGCATGACTAGAAGACAAGATAGAAGATGTTCCAGCGGCATTAGCAAGCTCCTTTTTGCTCCCCGGAGTGGTGCCGAGTCAAAGTGTGTATGCTATGTGTTCCGGTTATCCGTTAGAGACTTTGCAGACGAGTCGTGAGTTCAAGACATCGTTTTGTATCCGGCTCCATCAGCCGATATGTCGTTCGTATTATGTAATAAATTCCATGTATTTTAGATTCGTTTGATTTGAAAATTTCAAAAAAAAAAAAAGTATTTCCCGAAAACCATTCGAAGTTGTCATTTGTGTTTGATTAAGAGTCTCAGGAGTTATGTCTGTAATAAGAGTCCGTGGGTTCGCTCGGCTCCGAGCATGGGGTCGGGTGCCCATCACACCCTAGTAAAATCAGGGTGTGACAGTAGAAAGGAGTTATTAATGTTAGAATGCGTTTGAAATTACTTATTGATGTTGTTGGAATGGTTATTGGTATTGTTGTTGAAGATTTGGCCGAGTTGAATTCTCGGGGATGTTGAGTTTATAGGGGAAATGTTGCCCAAATTTCTGTAGATAAAGTGCTAGTTTGGAATTGGATTACTAAGTACTTATGACTAATGCTTGGTGTCTAACGACGATATTGTAGATTTTGAGAAGCCGAGGCTTAAGTTTGGATTAGCTTAGGAAGCGGACGAGGTATGTAAAGCTTATTCTTCCTTTCTTTTGGCATGTCCTAGTGTAAGGCAAGCTATGACACGATCCTCGTGGTAACTCTATTCTTATGATTCGAGCATGCTTATGATTCAAATGTGCCTCTTAATGTTAGCATTCTTGATATGGTAGTATTATGGTTCTTATGTCTTTTGGATGATTGGATAATAAATGTTGCATAAAGAATTTTGCTCTTAAAAGATTCTCAGAACTACGAACGACCGTAACTTTCACAGAAGGGCTCGGATCGCTTCGAAACGATCGTGAAAGATTTCATAACGAGTAATAATCTTTAACTTTCATAGGCGGGCCCGGATTGGGCTGACGCTCGTCCGTGGGTCCCGCGACTTTCCTTTGTATAGTTCTCGACGACCTTGAAAGAACTTAATGTGGCTATGATTCCGACCCCGAGTATGATCGCTTATTTATCTATCGAGTTTGAAATGAGGATTTTTATGCATATGATTTTGATACGTAACTATGATTTCTAAAGTTCTATTTGATCTGTTCCCGAGTGACGTTCGGAGGAAACTTGACTTGACTATTGTTTTGGCTTTTAAATGATGGTTCATTTTGATTAACCTATTGAGTTTTTGAAAATGTTTTAAACTGTATTTGGTTACTCACGACTCTGCTCGTGCATTTTGTTGTTATATCTTTCACCGAGTCCCGGGCCGGTTATGTTATCGTGCGCACTATGCTGTATTCTGAAGTATGATGTGTATTCTGAAGTATGATGTGTATTCCGAAATATGATGCGACACGAAGTATGATGTGATACGAAGTCTGATATGATGATATGATAATTCTGTTTAGCGAGTCCCTCACTGGAGGGCCGGGACACGTTATATGATGTATATATGTATTCTGGAGTGGGATCAGTTGGTACCAGAGCCGGTGGTGGGGAAAACCCAATGGTGGGGCTAACCCAATGGTGAGGCAAATCCCACATTGGTTTAGGCAAATCCCACACTGGTTTAGGCAAATCCCATATTGGTTTAGGCGAATCCCATATTGGTTTAGGCGAATCCCACATCGGTTAATGTCACCTCGTATGTTAAGTTATGATGTTATGATGTGTTACGGTAAGCATGTGATGATCATTTACTTATGTCACTCGGCCCCATTATGGGCCGGATATGATACATGACGTGGATATGCATGATTTGTATTTCAGGAGTAAGCATTTTGACATTCTGATTATTATATTTGTCTCCTGTACCTCTGATGTACGATTTGTGTTTCAGATGCAAGCACTTTGGTATTCCGGCTATTATGCTCACTTTCTGTACCCCTTACTTCAGTTAGGACCTCATTTTCTGTATGCCATGCTATACATGCTCGCACATTCCGTATGACCCCTTTCTCCGGGGTCGCGTTTCATGCCGCGTTGGTGTATATACGTATGAGTAAGATGTTCCGTTGGGATTGGCGAGCTCCATTTTCTCCCGGAGTGCTGCCGAGTAGGAGTGCTTATGTTATGATATCTGGAGTTATGTTAGAGCCTTTGCAGACAGTGTCGAGTGTATTATATGTTAGTTTTGTAAGCGGCTATGTAAGCCGATGTATCATTATGCATTATGCTACGAATTTCATATGTTGGTAGATTTCATACGGTACTAGTTTTATTTGATTTGATAAAGATGAAAGGCATGTTTGCTTTCTGAAAATTTTTCATTATGTGCTTATGTCATGTTTTGCGTGCCCAAGATGATTATGAGTATTACGAAAGTCGCCGGTTCGCTCGGCCCTAGGTAAGGGTCGGGTGCCCATCATGCCCTATCGGAAATTAGGGTGTGACAATTTTTGTCACGACCCAACCCCGTAGGCCATGACTAGTGCCCGAGCTGGGCACCCAAACACAATCACTAATCCGAATCGCATACAGATGGCTTATACGGACGCAAATATCAAACGCTGTCTCAGATTATATCAAACTGTCTCAAACACCTCTCATACACAACCATGTATATATCAAAAGCCAACAAGGTTATCAAATGGCGCAATGGCCCAAAACATATACAAATGCAAGCCGACGAGGCTGCCACGGCGAATGGGATCGCCCAGAACATATAGCATACAAAAACAACTGTACAGAATGGGCATAACCCACATACACGTCCACAGACCTCTAAACAGACAAACGGAATCATAAGACGGGACAGGGCCCCGCCGTACCCCTGAACAAATATGTACAAATGCAGCGAACGAATATATACCAAAATGTGGGCTCCGGAATAAGAGGAGCACTCCAAACAGCAGAAGGGGGTGTCCTAAACTGGTGGATCACCAAACTGTGCGTCTGTACCTGCGGGCATGAAACGCAGCCCCCGAAGAAAGGGGGTCAGTACAAAATATGTACTGAGTATGCAAAGCAGAAAATGTAGTAAACGGATCTGAATTATAATCGAAACAGAAGTACAGAAAGTAAATGCATTTCCAAAATATCAAAATATTTACTTTCAAAATACAAATCATGCATAGGGCTCAGGAAATATGGTCGCCCGCCCGTCGATGGCGCCATAACACAGTATAACACCGTAAGGTTTCAAATCTCCGTATCCCCGTCACACATCATAACACAAGATAACGCCATACACAAGATAACACCAAATATAAGCGAACCCGGCCCTCGAGCGAGGGGGCTCGGTGAACCATAAACACAACATAACACCGGAGTATATCATAGCGCGCACGACAATGTAATCCACGGACTCGGCGAAAGATATAACAGAATGCACAAACGGAGTCGTGAGTAACCATATGCATAAAATCATTATCATAGACTCAAATGATAAGTAAAATGACCATACTTAGAAATCGGAATAATAACCAAATCAAATTCTTTCAAAAGTCGTCAGGATTACAAAAAGGAGAGTCGCGGGACCCACGAACGGGTGTTGACCCGAGTCGGGCCCGCCTATGAAAAACATACTCATCATACACCATACACGACACACGGCCAAACCCCATATACACGGCCTCAATTCCAACTTACTATATTTCATGATATTCATCCATTTTAACATACTACAACATGCATACAACCTTTATAACATATAAAACATGATCAATCCTTACCTTTCTTCTTTAACTCCACAATTTGCCTAGGGTTTGCAATTGACACAATGAATGGTTGGATGACCCGAACAACACTTCCACGTTACTTAGGGACCTCAAATTAGTGGATTTGCATCAACAAAATATTTTTGGAATGGCTTGAATTGGAGTTGGTTTTTGAGGGTCTTGGCCGAGAGCCTCCCTTGTCTTCAACTTCTAGCTCTTTTTTTTTTCTAAGTGTTGGAATGAATAAGGATGACTACTTGTTCATCTTTTGTGCTTATATGAGTACAATGGTGTCCTTGGCCCACACATATGTTGGACCAATTAAAATTGTCCACAAATTGTGTGGGCCAACCACCACACCACACGGCCAAGAGGAAAAAAAATGCATGATTTTCAACTTCCAATAATTCCAATTTTGGTCCCAAATTTTCCTAATTGTTCCATACCAACAAATTCATGCACAAGTTATGTCTTAAAATAAAATCGAGGGTCAAAAATCCCGACTTTGTATCCCGAAATGGTTATGACCCTAACTTACCATAGTTAATCCGGGTTGTCCCAATGTACAAAATACGGGATATAACATCCTCCCCCCCTTTAGAACATTCTACGGGATATAACATCCTCCCCCCCTTTAGAACATTCGGGGGAGTTCATTGTTCAATATGACCATACTTTATCAACAACGCATTTATCAATACAAATGTTAGATTAACCTTTACAATTGAATTTCTTCCATTTTCTTTATTTCGTGCGTTCGGATATTGCGAGACAATGGTGAGAAGTTAAGGACAAGACTATGTTATGTTCGAAATAATTTTAATGTACGAGTTGTTAGTAATATTATTTATGAACATTGGAGGTATGGAAATATTGAGAAAGGCTAAGGGTAAAAAGGAAAATTTGTAAAGTGGCATCATGGGAATAATGTGGAAGGCTAGGGGTAAAATGGTAATTTCACACAAAAGTTCAAGAAAATTTTAAAAAGGGCCAAAGCTTGCATGGGAAGATAAAAGGGGCATTTTTGTTAAATTTCAAGAAAAAGGAAGAAAGCTCTAGAATGAAAAAAAAAAAAAAAAAGAAGAAAAGAATGGGGGCAAAGTATAAATATAGGTGGACTAAAGTGTACAAGTTAAGACATTAAGTCATCTTCTATCTTAAGGAAAATTTCAAGAGAAAGGATGAAATTTCTAGAAAGAGGGAGAAGTGGCCATGTGATCATATTTTTAATGGAAGGGACTAAATATAAATATGAGAGGTGCTATATATATATGCAAGAAACATAAGAGAGTGAACAGAAAGAAAGAAAGAAAGGAAACAAGAAAAAAAAAAAAAAAAAAAAAAGAGAAGGAGAGGTTCGGCCATGACCATGGAAGGCAAAAAAAAAAAAAAAAAAAAAAAAATTATTTTCTCCTAGTATTTCAACTAATTAGTACGTCCTCTTTAACATGGAGTGATCATTGGAAGGAGAGGAGCACTTGTGGTGCAAGCTCATAATCCAAGTCAAGAAAGAAAACAAGTGGAAGAAGGTAAGGTTTCATCTTCTTTTGTATATTATGGATGGTTATGTATGTTGAAGTGGATGGAATTCATGAAACATGTATGTGTTGATGTTGTAGCCGAATGTAGAAGTGTTGGGTGGATATGATGAATTGACTTCATTTAGTATTTTGATTATTGTAGATGAGGATTCTATGATAAAAAAAAAAAATGAGGATTTAATGATTGGAAATGAAGTTGTGATTGTTTAAAGGTTATGGAAGAAGTTGGTGAGACATTAGTATGATTTCTTATACTTGAAAGAATAATTCATGCATGTTGTAGTATTGAGAAATGAATGAAAAACATGAAAATATGTATGTGTGTGGTCGTGTGTGTTGTGTAAGATTAAGGGGCCAATTCTATGTAATATGTTGTTTGTTGTTGTAATGTCAAGAAATGAGTAAAAATTTATGAAAATATGTTGGTAGTTGTTGTGGCCGAATGAAGGGTAATTTGGCAAGTCGTGGAGAATTGATTCTAATTGATATTTTAGTTGTTGTATTGTGAATTTCATGATGGAAAGTGAGGATTTAATGGTTAGAGATGGAGTAGCGTATGAATTGAATTGAATATAAATGGAATGTTGTTGGCAAGATTGTTGGTATTGTTGATTAGTGATTTTGGCGAGTTCCATTCTCGGGTTGTTGTTGTTAATATTGGCCGAGTTAGATTCTCGGGGATGGCGCATTTACAGGGGAAATGCTGCCGAAATTTCAGTAGACAAATGTGAATTCAAGATTGGATTCCTAAAAGCTCTAATCAATATTTGGTAAATGTGACCAATTGTAGATTTTGGAGAGTTTGGGACTTGAAGTTGGAGTAGCGTAAGGAGCGGAAAAGGTATGTAAGGCTTCACCCTCTCTTCTTTGGCATGTCTTAGACGTAATAGGCTTGGATACGTGCCTCGGGGACCACTCCAATTCTAGAAATCCGAGTTTGAAATTAGCCCTTTTTCATTCAATAGAATTGAATTAAGTTCTTCACATTTTATTGAATAATTGCACCCAACATCTATAACTTGTCAAACGAAACCGGATTACAATAAAACCCTCATAAATGGCTCCATGAAGCTTATTGTATGTAGTTTGGTGTACGCCACCTCTATTGACCCTAGGTGGGCCCGCTATTCCCGAATTCCCTCCTATTGTTCTATTTGACTTGTTTCCGCACTAAAATTTAAGGAAACTTTTGGTTATCATTCCGATTACTAAAAATAGTGTTTTAACCAATCTATTAATTCCAAGGTATGATTCTTCTTCTCCGATAGCTCGTAAATGTTTTCCAAAGTGCCGTATTTTCCCAAAACAAAGATTTATGGCAAAGTAAGCTTTACGACAAGGACGATGAATATGTTCTACAATGACATGGATGATGTCAAGGAAGAAAATGTTTATATGATGAATATGACAATGATGATTCCATGATTGAAGGTTCCAAGTTCATGATTTCAGTGACGATATGAGAACGTTGAGCTATTTCTTGAATTCTCAACTCTATTCGTGAATAATGACTATTTTTAAAGATTCCACAGATACGAAACGATGCCTTATGATCTGTTTTATGTTTTCTCATGATATTACTCTCCATTAATAGTCTCGCCTTATATTAATCGTTCCTTCAAGGTGAGACAAGCGCCCATAGTTATTCCATAATATAATCGGAGGTTACCGACCTTACGTCACTCCGATAGAGTTATAGCTTTTCTTTGGGCTCTCCCGCATGCTATGGTATGATATATATGTATATATATGTATATGGGGAAGATGGGGAAAAGGGCAGAGCGCTATAGACGCTGGGATATACACACGGTACATGTATCCGTACTTGACTTGATATCATCCCGGACGCGGGATGCCCGGACGCGGGATATATATATATATTTATGGTTAAATGGATCGGCTGCCGACGCCTCGGCAATATGATATATTCTATTTTCTATATATATGAAAGAAATGTTTTTCAAGGGAAAGATAAGCATGCATGGCATCCGCCCCCAGGGGCACTCATATGCACAGGTTACTCTGTTATCCTATGATGTGTTCTATGTTTCCATGCAGTTACTGTTCATATGTACATTTCTTACTATGTTACTATTCATGCCTTACACACTCAGTACATTGTTCGTACTGACCCCTCTTCTTCGGGGGCTGCGTTTCGTGCCGCGCAGGTACACCCAGATGATGCGAAGTTAGCATAGAAGATGTTCCAGCGTAGTTGGCGAGCTCCGTTCGCTCTGGAGTGTAGCCGAGTCGAGCTTGTATGCTAGGATTTCGATTGCGTTAGAGACTTTGCAGATAGAGTTGTGGGCATAGAGAGTCAGTCGGCCAGCGGCTCCATCGGCCGATGTGTCATAAGTGTTATGTTATGTGTTTCGTATAAATATAGATTTTGTTTGAATTGAGTACAAAAGAAAATTTCTGAAGGTTTTACTACGTTTTCATTCTTATTAATGTAAAAGTCTAAGGGAGTTTATATATGTAATAAGAGTCAGTGGGTTCGCTCGGCTCCGGTTACGGGGTCGGGTGCCCATCACACCCTAGTAAGATCGGGGTGTGACAAAGTGGTATCAGAGCAGGTCGGTCTAAGGGTTGTCTGCAAAGTCGTGTCCGGTAGAGTCCGTTTATGGGTGTGAAGCCGGCCACATTTATAAACGGAGGAGGCGGGGCATCTAGGGATTGTTGACCTTCTTTCTGTCTTAGATCGTGCGATGGAGCCAAGTCATAGGAAAAAGAAATTCTTTATATAAGCTTCACGTACGACGGAAGAAGCGGGGAAAGGGAATATCGCGAATAGGCAAAAAGTGAGATGTGTTGTTTCGGAAGGGTTATGGATTTGGCGTGGCGAGGAAGGTGCGATCATTACCCTCGGGATCTGGAAGCCCAGGAGGGATAGATAGTTATACACGGTGAAAAGTGAACACGGGTAATTGGAAAAGGGCGAAATAGTAATTGTAAAGGAAAGGACGTGTTACGAAAATGCCTCGGAGTCCGTGAAACTTCGACTTGCCCTTGATAGGTAATAAAGGGCATACGGGGGAGCAGACGCGAAAATATCAGCATTAAGGCATCAAATTCCGGCAAAGTTCCGAGGTTAAGCGTGCTCAGGTGGGAGCAATTTCAGGATGGGTGACCCCCTGGGAAGTTTACAAGAAATTCCACATATTCAGACATATGAGACAAATGGGAAGTTGAAGTAACCTAAGGGGAAATTAGAGCATATGGAATGGTTGTAGACCCTAGGAAGACGCGTAGGACGAGGCAGACTAGATTGGCGAAGAGACAGAAAGTGCGGCGCAGCTCGGGAATTAGGATAGGCTTGAATAGCGTTGGGAAGTACTTTGTGGGTTAGTTGATAGTAAATGTATATATATAAAGAGATGAAAATGTGTACCATATTCGGAAAAAGAAAGAGAGTAAGCAGCTGGAAAATGAGGAGAACAAGGTGCCGGAAAAAGGTGAAAAGTAAGGAGTTCTCGATATGTGAGGCATAGGGTTGGAAGGAAGGTGAGGAATAAGGTATCAACAAAGACTTCATAAAAGGACCATCGGCATATAAGGAGCCCCTTAAAGGGGGGGAGACCGAGGAGCTCGATTAAGAGGAAAATAGGGTAACAGATAAGGAATAGGCTCGAAGGAAAGGATAACTATAAACGGGACTCCCCCGAAGCGCTGCAAGACCCCATAAGATCAGTTGAACATTCGAGGACGAATGTTCTAAAGGGGGGGAGGATGTTATAGCCCGTATTTCGTGCGTTCGGATATTGCGAGACAATGGTGAGAAGTTAAGGACAAGACTATGTTCTGAAATAATTTTAATGTACGAGTTGTTAGTAATATTATTTATGAACATTGGAGGTATGGAAATATTGAGAAAGGCTAAGGGTAAAAAGGAAAATTTGTAAAGTGGCATCATGGGAATAATGTGGAAGGCTAGGGGTAAAATGGTAATTTCACACAAAAGTTCAAGAAAATTTTAAAAAGGGCCAAAGCTTGCATGGGAAGATAAAAGGGGCATTTTTGTTAAATTTCAAGAAAAAGGAAGAAAGCTCTATGAAAAAAAAAAAAAAAAGAAGAAAAGAATGGGGGCAAAGTATAAATATAGGTGGACTAAAGTGTACAAGTTAAGACATTAAGTCATCTTCTATCTTAAGGAAAATTTCAAGAGAAAGGATGAAATTTCTAGAAAGAGGGAGAAGTGGCCATGTGATCATATTTTTAATGGAAGGGACTAAATATAAATATGAGAGGTGGCTACTTATTTATCATGCAAGAAACATAAGAGAGTGAAGAGAAAGAAAGAAAGAAAGGAAACAAAAAAAAAAACAAAAAAAAAAAAAAAAAAAGAGAAGGAGAGGTTCGGCCATGACCATGGAAGGCAAAAAAAAAAAAAAAAAAAAAAATATTCTCTCCTAGTATTTCAACTAATTAGTACGTCCTCTTTAACATGGAGTGATCATTGGAAGGAGAGGAGCACTTGTGGTGCAAGCTCATAATCCAAGTCAAGAAAGAAAACAAGTGGAAGAAGGTAAGGTTTCATCTTCTTTTGTATATTATGGATGGTTATGTATGTTGAAGTGGATGGAATTCATGAAACATGTATGTGTTGATGTTGTAGCCGAATGTAGAAGTGTTGGGTGGATATGATGAATTGACTTCATTTAGTATTTTGATTATTGTAGATGAGGATTCTATGATAAAAAAAAAAAAAAATGAGGATTTAATGATTGGAAATGAAGTTGTGATTGTTTAAAGGTTATGGAAGAAGTTGGTGAGACATTAGTATGATTTCTTATACTTGAAAGAATAATTCATGCATGTTGTAGTATTGAGAAATGAATGAAAAACATGAAAATATGTATGTGTGTGGTCGTGTGTGTTGTGTAAGATTAAGGGGCCAATTTTATGCAATATGTTGTTTGTTGTTGTAATGTCAAGAAATGAGTAAAAATTTATGAAAATATGTTGGTAGTTGTTGTGGCCGAATGAAGGGTAATTTGGCAAGTCGTGGAGAATTGATTCTAATTGATATTTTAGTTGTTGTATTGTGAATTTCATGATGGAAAGTGA
Organism: Lycium ferocissimum; assembly: GCF_029784015.1. Classification (NCBI taxonomy): domain Eukaryota; kingdom Viridiplantae; phylum Streptophyta; class Magnoliopsida; order Solanales; family Solanaceae; genus Lycium; species Lycium ferocissimum. The sequence goes on from NC_081349.1 coordinate 68,418,732, forward strand.
GGATTTAATGGTTAGAGATGGAGTAGCGTATGAATTGAATTGAATATAAATGGAATGTTGTTGGCAAGATTGTTGGTATTGTTGATTAGTGATTTTGGCCGAGTTCCATTCTCGGGTTGTTGTTGTTAATATTGGCCGAGTTAGATTCTCGGGGATGGCGCATTTACAGGGGAAATCTTTGCTGCCGAAATTTCGTAGACAAATGTGAATTCAAGATTGGATTCCTAAAAGCTCTAATCAATATTTGGTAAATGTGACCAATTGTAGATTTTGGAGAGTTTGGGACTTGAAGTTGGAGTAGCGTAAGGAGCGGAAAAGGTATGTAAGGCTTCACCCTCTCTTCTTTGGCATGTCTTAGACGTAATAGGCTTGGATACGTGCCTCGGGGACCACTCCAATTCTAGAAATCCGAGTTTGAAATTAGCCCTTTTTCATTCAATAGAATTGAATTAAGTTCTTCACATTTTATTGAATAATTGCACCCAACATCTATAACTTGTCAAACGAAACCGGATTACAATAAAACCCTCATAAATGGCTCCATGAAGCTTATTGTATGTAGTTTGGTGTACGCCACCTCTATTGACCCTAGGTGGGCCCGCTATTCCCGAATTCCCTCCTATTGTTCTATTTGACTTGTTTCCGCACTAAAATTTAAGGGAAACTTTTGGTTATCATTCCGATTACTAAACAATAGTGTTTTAACCAATCTATTAATTCCAAGGTATGATTCTTCTTCTCCGATAGCTCGTAAATGTTTTCCAAAGTGCCCGTATTTTCCCAAAACAAAGATTTATGGCAAAGTAAGCTTTACGACAAGGACGATGAATATGTTCTACAATGACATGGATGATGTCAAGGAAGAAAATGTTTATATGATGAATATGACAATGATGATTCCATGATTGAAGGTTCCAAGTTCATGATTTCAGTGACGATATGAGAACGTTGAGCTATTTCTTGAATTCTCAACTCTATTCGTGAATAATGACTATTTTTAAAGATTCCACAGCATACGAAACGATGCCTTATGATCTGTTTTATGTTTTCTCATGATATTACTCTCCATTAATAGTCTCGCCTTATATTAATCGTTCCTTCAAGGTGAGACAAGCGCCCATAGTTATTCCATAATATAATCGGAGGTTACCGACCTTACGTCACTCCGATAGAGTTATAGCTTTTCTTTGGGCTCTCCTGCATGCTATGGTATGATATATATGTATATATATGTATATGGGGAAGATGGGGAAAAGGGCAGAGCGCTATAGACGCTGGGATATACACACGGTACATGTATCCGTACTTGACTTGATATCATCCCGGACGCGGGATGCCCGGACGCGGGATATATATATATATATATATTTATGGTTAAATGGATCGGTTGCCGACGCCTCGGCAATATGATATATTCTATTTTCTATATATATGAAAGAAATGTTTTTCAAGGGAAAGATAAGCATGCATGGCATCCGCCCCCAGGGGCACTCATATGCACAGGTTACTCTGTTATCCTATGATGTGTTCTATGTTTCCATGCAGTTACTGTTCATATGTACATTTCTTACTATGTTACTATTCATGCCTTACACACTCAGTACATTGTTCGTACTGACCCCTCTTCTTTGGGGGAGGCGTTTCGTGCCGCGCAGGTACACCCAGATGATGCGAAGTTAGCATAGAAGATGTTCCAGCGTAGTTGGCGAGCTCCGTTCGCTCCGGAGTGTAGCCGAGTCAGAGCTTGTATGCTAGGATTTCTGATTGCAGTTAGAGACTTTGCAGACAGAGTTGTGGGCATAGAGAGTCAGTCGGCCAGCGGCTCCATCGGCCGATGTGTCATAAGTGTTATGTTATGTGTTTCGTATAAATATAGATTTGGTTTGAATTGAGTACAAAAAAAAAAAGGTTTTAACGTTTTCATTCTTATTAATGTAAAAAAGAAAATTTAAGAGAAGGTTTTACTACGTTTTCATTCTTATTAATGTAAAAGTCTAAGGGAGTTTATATATGTAATAAGGGCAAATGGTCATCCCAGCTCAACCTCTCCCCAACATCAAATAACACGTGACCTACAACATACAACACCTCGTCTGCCATCCTTTTGAGTGGCGTTATTTTAGGCAAATTCAACAAGCGGCAAATGGCGGCTACCTCTAAAATCAATAACACGAACGCAACATATCTTCCGGCGTCTAAATAGTGCGCTCATACCGAGGATGGAATGCTGTACGAGACTCCGTGTCCCCAATCCTTCTGAAATGATCTCCAGAAATTAGCTGTGAACTGGGCACCTCTGTCGGAGATAATAGATACGGGAACTCCGTGAAGCCTCACAATCTCCTTAATATGTAACCTGGCATAATCCTCAGCTGAATACGTAGTTCGGACTGGGAGGAAATGGGCTGATTTCGTCAGCCGATCAACAATAACCCAAATGGAATCATACCTCCGTGGAGTGCGAGGTAAGCCTGTAATAAAGTCCATATTAATGATTTTCCACTTCCACGACGGTATCTCCATCTCCTGTAATAATCCACCGGGCTTCTGGTGCTCGATCTTAACCTGCTGGCAATTTGGGCACTGAGCGACGAACTCTGCTATGTCTCTTTTCATACCGTCCCACCAGTATAAGCATCTGAGATCATGATACATCTTCGTCGACCCTGGGTGAACAGAATAACGGGCATAATGTGCCTCGCCCATAACCTGTCGCCGCAGCCCCGCAACATCAGGTACACATAATCTGCCCCTATGCAATAATGCTCCATCGGGGTTAAGCTCGAACGGGGTCTTTTCCTTCTCAAGGGCTGTGTCTCTATACTGTGCCAGAATAGGATCCTCATACTGACGCCGCTTAATCTCTTCTGTAATAGAGGATTCAGCAATACCTCGAACAGAAACCCCAATATCTCCAGAATCAGCCAAGCGAACTCCAAGACTAGCCAACTGATGGATCTCACGAACCATTTCTGTTATAGCCCGTATTTCGTGCGCTCGGACATTTCGAAGAAGTCGTGGAATGTGGAAGGTAAGATCGTTTTTCAAAATTTATTTTAATGAACAAGTGGGTTATGAACATTATTTATGAATATTACTAGTATAGAAATGTTGTGAAGGACAAAGGGTAAAAAGGGAAATTCGTAAAACGGTTCATGGTAATATTGTGGAAAGCTAGGGGTAGAATGGGAATTTCACAAAGTTCAAGAAAATTCAAGAAAAGGCCATATGGCCGTGTAGTATGTGTGGTGTGTGCCATATCTTAATTAATAAGGTTAATTGTGCATGTGCATGGATGAAGCTTGTAAGAGAAGACAATTGGTCTTCTTTATTAATTATCAAGAAAAAAAATTGGAAAAATCTAGAAATATGTAGAGAGGGGGCATGTGCCCCTCACATGCCTATAAAGCTACATATATATATATATATGTGTGTGTGTGTGTGTGTGTGTGTAGTTATTTTTTTAAAGGGAGTGGAAGAACAAGAGAGAGCAAAGACCAAAAAAAAAAAAGGGGGGGGGGGGGGAAGGGAGAGGTTCGGCCATGGTTGGCCGAACTTGGAGGGGTAGCCAACATAGTTCAAAAATTATTTTCTTTCATCCTTACTACCAAATGGGAGGTCCTTAACAACATGGAGTGGTTGTTGGAGCAAGCCAAGCATTTATTTGGATGACTTACCAATTCTAGCTAAGTGAAGAAGTTGAAGGAAAAAGGTATGTATCCAATCTTACTTCATGTTTTATGCATGGTTGGGAGTATTATAGTGTGGAAATGGGTGAAAATCATGGAAATAGGAATGTTGTATAGTAGTGGCCGTGTGCATGGTGTATGTGTGATTGAGCCGTGTATGTGTGTGTTGTGTGGGAGATTGAGATAATTCCATGTTATGTGTTGGTTGTTGTAGTGTATAGAAAAGGATGGAAAATTCATGAAAAATGTGCATATGTGTGTGTGTTGGCCGAATAGTATAGCTAATGGAAAGGTGTGACAAATTGATTTTATTTAGAATGGTAATTGTTGTTATGGTAGATTCTATAATGAAAAATAAGAATTAAATGGCTTGGAGGATCGAAAGTTGGGTTAAGGTGATTGAATTTGAAAGAGGAAAATATGTTGTTGTTGGAATGTAGATAAATGAGTAAAAAAATGCATGAAGACATGTAAGGAGAGATTATGGTCGAAATAGGTGTTTTGGTAAGTTAGTGTCAATTGATGTAATTCGATATTCTAGTTGTTGTCGTTATGGATTATGTGACGTTGAATGAAGAATATGGTTGAAGTTAATGAATATAGATGATAATGAAGTGTATGGTTGTTGTTAAATTTGAAGGTTTCGGGTGAAGTAGTATGTCGATTGATTCGACGGAATATTATGCGAATTGAATTGAATTGAATTAAATTGAATTGAATTGAATATTGAAGTGTTGCTAGAATAATTGTGGTATTGTTGTTGGTTTGGCCGAGTTGAATTCTCGGATTGTTGTTAATGGATGAATTGGGCCGAGCCATATTCTCGGGATGGTGTATTTACAGGGGAGATGCTGCCGAAATTTCGGCAGATTATAAGTAAATGTATTCGAAGGATTAAGAGAGGCATATGATAATGAGCCTAACAATTGCGTTAATCGTCTTGAATGTAGACTAGCGGCAACAAGTTTGGACGAATAAGCGTAGCTAGTAAGGCGCGGCGCAGGTATGTTAAGGCTCATCCCTTTTCTTTCTATGGCATGATTCGTATGTAAGATTTTATAAATGCTTCCGTAACGCTCTCATTTCCAAAAGTTAGAAGCAAAGGTTCTAATGCATAATTTCCTTCTTAAAAGTTTATATATAAATATTCATTTTTTTAAAAAAAAAAAACCAAGTTCATGATTTTGAAAGCTTTTATGACTAAAACGACGAATACGATTATGTCACGACAATGATGATGCCCGATACGAGAAAGTGTCTATGACGAGTATGCCAAGGATACGTTCTTACCATGAATACGACGATACGAAATGTCAAGTTATTTTTGAATAATGACTATTTTAAGGTTACAAAGTATATGAAATGATGTGTTATGATCCTGTTTTGTGTTTCCCGTGATGTTATTCTTCATTGAAAGTCTCACCTTATAATTGTTCCTTCAAGGTGAGGCAAAGCACCTATGATTATTCTATAATACGATCGGGGGTTACCGACCTTACGTCACTCCGATATATACATGACCTCCTTGGGCTCTCATGCACGCTGCTTATATGAGATATATATATATGATATATGTATGTGTATATGGGGATATGGGGAAAGGTGAGGCGCTATAGACGCATAGCCACCTGATCAGTTGGATAATGTTACCATCCCGGACGCGGGATGCCCGGACGCGGGATATGAAGTTAAATGGATCAGGTCGAACGTTCCTCGACAATATGATATGTATATATGGATCGGGCTGCACGTTCCGCAGCAATATAATAGGTGTATATGTATATGGATCGGGCTGCACGTTCTGCAGCAATGTATATGGATCGGGCTGCACGTTCCGCAGCATAGTATCTGGATCGGGCTGCACGTTCCGCAGCATTAAGCACGCATGATTCCGCCTTAAGAGGCACTCACACTTACAGGTTACAGCTTCACACGATATGCTTCATATGTACAGATTACAGCCTTACATGATATGTTCCCCATGTACAGGTTACAGATTTACACATGATATGTCTCATATGTTCAGGATACTCTCTTTTACATGACATGTTCTACTTTTCATACTATGTTACTATTTATGCCTTACATACTCAGTACAATGCTTGTACTGACCCCTCTTCTTCGGGGGCGTTTCATGCCGCTTGGTACGCCCAAATGATCGAAGTCATTATAGAAGATGTTCCGGCGGAGTTAGCATCTCCATTTGCTGCGGAGAGTTGCCGGGTCAAGAGTCTCTGCTATGATGTCATGTTCGAATTAGAGACTTTGCAGACAGAGTCGTTGGTCCAGAGTGTCAGCTTTTAAAAAGGGTTCCACTAGTTGATGTATTTTTATTATACCTTATGTTATAGAGCCCTTATGTTTACAGACTGTGTATAATTTGAGAGGCGACGAAAAGAATTTCAAAAAAAATTTTTACTATGCATTTTACCTTCAGTTGATTTAAGAATCCAAAGAGAATGTGTGAGAAATAAGAGTCAGCGGGTTCGCTCAGTTCCGAATATGGGGTCGGGTGCCCATCACACCCTAGTAGAATCGGGGTGTGACAATTTCCTTCCTCTCTGATGGCACGTCTGCTAGGCTGTCCATAGACTTACGGCTGAGTGCATCTGCCACAACATTAGCTTTCCCCGGATGGTAGAGAATATCAACATCATAATCTTTCAACAACTCTAACCACCTCCCTCTCGCCGCAAGTTCGGCTCCATACGCTTAAAGATGTCTTGGAGGCTCTTATGATCTGTATAAATATCAACGTGAACACCATATAAATAATGTCTCCACATCTTCAAAGCATGAATCACCGCGGCTAGCTCTAAATCGTGAGTAGGTGTTACATTCTGTATTTTGTACCCTCGGGTAAGTCAAGGCAAGTGACACAAGTTGCGTATGGAAAAATTGTAAAGTGAGAATATTAAGAAAGGCCAGGGGTAAAAAGGTAAATTCGCAAAACGACTCATGGAAATACGGAGAAAGGCTAGGGGCAAATTTGGAACTAAGGGAAATGTTTTTCATGAAATAAGAGAAATTTGCTAGAATTTTCAAGAAAAGGGGCCACTTGGCCGTGGACCCCACTTGCAATATTTGGCCAAATGAAATCAAGCCAAGCTTGGGGCAAAATGTTTAATTGTAATTGGAAGGGACTAAGTATATATATATATGAGGGAAGATGATTAATTCATCTTATTTCTCTAGAGTTTTCAAGAGACAAGAAAGCAAGAAAGAGAGGAGAAAAAAAATATGGCCATTCGGCCTTGAAAGAAAAAAGAAACCGAAGCCAAAAAAAAAAAACAAGGAGAATTCTCAACTTGTTCTTCATAGCCAAACAATCCCTTGAAGAGTTCTTAGAAAGGTGAGGTGACTTGTGGAGCAAGAAAAACACATATCCATACAAGTTGTTAAATTGAGTCAAGTGAAGAAGTGAGGAAAAAGGTAAGGTTTAATCCTTTTCTTATGTGTTATGGATGTTTGAGTATGTTGTGTGCATGAAAATGGATGAAATTCATGTGTTATGGAAGTGTGTGAGTGTGTGGTCGTGAGTGTGTGTATGTGTTGTGTGTTATGTTGTGTTGTGTTGTGTGTTGGTTGTTGTTGTAATGTATGGAAAATATAGAAGTTCATGAAAAATATGCATAGGGGGTGTGTTGGCCGAATGGTATAGATTATGGAAGGGTGTAATGAATTGATTTTATTTAGAATGGAAATTGTTGTTAAGGTAGGTTCTATGATGTTAGAATAAAGATTTAATGGTTTGGAGGAATAAAAGTTGGGTTGTTGTGATTGAATTTGAAAGAAGGAGAAATGTTGTTGTTGTTTCATAAATTGGAAGATATGGGTAAGTAGTATATTGATGGTATTGTTGGAATATCATGTGAATTAAATTGTATTAAGTTATATTGAATTGTATGGAATTGTATTGAATTGCATTGAAAGGAATTGGATTGGGTTGAATTAAATATAAGTGGCTTGTTGGTATTGTTGGTTGACGATTTGGCCGAGTTTCATTCTCGGATTTGTGGAGTGATAATATGGCCGAGTCGAATTCTCGGGGATGTTATATGTATAGGGGAGGTGCTGCCCAAATTTTTGTTTATAGACAAATATTGGTTAAGATTAACATTTGGTAATTGTGACCAAATTGTAGATTTTGGCGAACTTGAAGCTTGAGTTTGGAGACGTGTGCAAAGCGGAAAAGGTATGTGAAGTCCACCTCTCCTTCCCTTGGCATATTCTAGTTATTATGGGTCGAAATCCGACCCTCGGGAAAAGTCCTACCCCTCGGAAACAACACCTAAATTTGTTCCTTTTTCATTCAATAGAATTGAATCCATAACTGGTGCTTTAAGGTAAAGTAATGTTCAAACGTCCGAAACCTTTGTAAATGAAAACGGAATGCCTTGAAATCTTCGTGGATGACCCAATGGGACATGATGACCGTGTTTTTATGTTCGTTACTCGAGTCTCGATGTGCGTGCATCTCGGTCTCCATTACTTCTTTCATAGAAGCTTTATAATCTTGTTTTATGTTTTCTTGTGGTGTTGCTATTCATTGCTAGTCTCGCCTCATAATGATTGTTCCTTCAAGGTGAGACGAAGTGACCGTGGTTATTCCATAAGGTAATCGGGGGCTACCGACCTTACGTCACCCCGACAGACACATGACTTTCTTGGGTTCTCATGCATGCTGCTTATATGAAATGTATATGACATGTATATGATATGTATATGAAAATGGGGAAATTTGGGGAAGGGACACATGTTGCGCTATAGACGCATTGCCACCTGGTCAGCTGGCGTAATTCCATCCCGGACGCGGGACACATGTGGGTGAGCCGACGTATTTCGGCGCTATGACTTGTTTTATTTTCACATGTATATGATAAGAAATATTTTGAAAAAAATATATATGTAATAAGCAAGCATGACATCCGCCTGAGAGGCACTTACAGGTACAGATTATCCTTTTATATCGTTATATGATCTTGGGTCCTACATGTTGTTATTGCTCATATGTTACATGCTTCATTGTATTATTTTCATGGCTTACATACTCGGTACACTGCTCGTACTGACCCCTTTTCTTCGGGGGCTGCGTCTCATGCCACGCGTAGAGACGGGTTGACGGGTTCGACTCCTAGGAGCTTTTCCAGCTGTACACCGAGAGGCGCTCCAGTTGTTCCGGAGCTTCTTTTTGGGTACTGTTTTTGTGTATGTATATGTAGACACAGCAAAGTCAGCTACTTGTAATTACACGTATCTTGTTAGAGGCTCGTAGACAGATATGTACAGTCAGATGTTTCATAGTCTAGTTGTCCTTGCCGCCGTGCAATATGTCAGTACAGTTGATTACTACTCGTTTATATGTATGCTGTCGTCGATGATGTTGGAAAAAAAATGCTAGTGTTCATACGGCCCACTTAGTAAAAAGAACAAGACGTATGACAAGGGGGTGCCCGGTACAAGTATCGGGTACTCGTCGCGGCCCCTAGTTGGGTCGTGACAGTAGGATAATTTTTCTCGTGCTTTCTGAGCTGTCGGGAAGCATAAGCTATCACCCTGCCGTGCTGCATCAACATACACCCCAAACCAATACCAGAGGCATCACAATAAATCACATACCCATCTGGACCCTCGGGAAGAGTCAGGACCGGAGCTGTAGTCAACTTCTCTTTCAGCAACTGGAAGCTACGCTCGCAAGCATCAGACCACTGGAACTTTGCTCCCTTCTGAGTCAGCCTTGTTAAAGGCGCTGAAATCGAAGCAAACTTCTCTACAAATCTCCGGTAATAACCGGCCAACCCCAGAAAACTACGCACCTCCGTCGGCGTCGTAGGCCTAGGCCAATTCTTTACGGCCTCAATCTTCTGGGTATCCACCCGGATGCCATCAGCTCCAATAATATGCCCCAGAACCCATCAAGTCGGCCCGAATTCACACTAGTAAATTTATATAATTTAGAGTGTAGAAGTGTGCCCAAGATGCCGTCCTCAAATGATGCGTATTGTTACATAGAGAATAAACCGAGGATGTCATCAAGTAAATACTATCACGAACATGTCTAAGAACTGTCCGAATACCCGATTCATCGTGTCCATAAATACGGCTAGAGCATTAGTCAGCCCAAACGACATCACTCCGAATTCATATTGCCCGTATCGGGTCCCGAATCGTCTTAGGAATATCGACCTCTCTCGTGCCATTGCGATGATAGCCGGACCGCAGTCTATCTTCGAGAAACACCTGGCACCCGCTCCGTAATTTCAAATAAATCATCAATCCGGGAGGGGGTATTTATTCTTGATGGTTACCTTATTCGGCCGTAATCAATGCACATCCGTCAGCGATCCATCCTTCTTTCTCACAAACAATCACTGGCGCTCCCGAGGTGATGTGCGGGCCTAATAGCCCTTCTCTAATAAGTCTCTCGAGCCCCCGCTCTTTCAATTCTTTCAATTGCGGAGTGCCATCTTGTACGGAGGAATGGAGATAGGGCCGGTATCGGCAAATGCATCAATAGCAAACTCTCACCTCGGCTCGGGGGAAGACACGGAAGCTCGTACGGGAATACATCTAAGAATTCATTAACCATCGTGGGTCGTCAAGAATCGGTGCCCTCGCCTCTAAATCATGAACACGGACCAGATGATAAATATACCCCTTTTACGATCATTTTTCTTGCCTTGAGGTATGAAATAAACTTACCCTTTGGCGATGCTGTATTACCTGCCCACTCTATAACTGGTTCCCCTGGAAATTGGAAACGGACTATCTTCTTTTGGCAATCAACATTAGCATAACAAGAAGCTAGCCAATCCATACCCATAATCACGTCGAACTCAGTCATATCTAACTCTACCGGATACCGCATGGTGCGGCGGCCACAAATAATTACCGAACAATCTCTATAAACACAGCTTTTTAGCTATAACGAATCTACCGGTGTAGCTACCTCAAAAGGCTCTATCGGTTCGGATTCTATCCCAATTTTATTAACAAGGGGAGAAATATGATAAAGCAGAACCGAGATCAATTAGTGCATACACATCTCGAGAGAAAACCGATAATATCTGTGACAACATTAGGCGACGCCTCCCCGGTCTCGTCGGCCGGCCAATGCATATATGCGGTTCGAAGGACCGCTAGAATCAGGAACTCCATCCTCGCCGCGGCCGGCGATCTTCGGCATACCTCGCCCGGCGTGGGCATGCATAGCCACCGGGGATGAAGATGAACCATACCGACCCTTGGTGTAGGCCTAGTTGCTCGCTCGCCTACCTCTCTAACCGGACAATCTCTCATCATATGGCCCCAGCGGCCACAAGTAAAGCACGCGCGGTGCACGAAAACACTCTCCCGAGGTGTTGTCTCCCGCGGTGGGAACACGAGGTCCGGGCGGTCTCATCCGACTACCGGGAGCCTCATCCAGGCTCGTGAGCCCGAAACACGGAGCTGCGGCTCGGCCGAATATCCTCGCACCCTCTGGCCTCTGCGAGAACCGGCGGGGTGTGCGTGGCCGGCCGGGGAGGATATACGCTCGTCGTCGATGAGGGGCCCTCGCTCAAAAATCCCGGTACCCGGATGATCTGCCCCTTGGGTGGCCCCTGCTCAACCCTAATCGGTGGCCTGCGTCGTCCTCCGTCCTTGCAGGTGGGCATGTACGGGCAATATCCATACGGGGGGCCCCCTCCGCGTGTGGGCAATCGGGCCCCGACATACGGTCGCATGTGTCGGTGCTTTGTCGGTCATACGTACTATGCGAGGCGCTATGGGCCGGCGAATCGAACTCTAAGCGCGCTCCGGACGGCCGCCCTCCTTTAACGACGGGAACGGTCTGCTCGGCCCGCCTGCCTCCGGAGGTAGAAAATGGGCCGGGAAGGCCTCGTGCTCCCCCCTACGGCGGGGGGCACCCTCGCCTCGGACGGCATCCCGACCCTACCCGATGGCCGCTACATCGTGGACCGGTATGACGCCAACCCCAGCCGACTCGTCTCGGAAGCACTAATCAATCGCAAGGTCTGTTGCGTCGCCCCGGACGGCTCGCGGGGTCCTCTGCGGGCTTTGACGAAAAACTGCGGCGGGCCACAAAGGGAAAGTCCGGAGCCCTCGGCCGCGCGTTGCACACGATCGTCCCTACTCACGTCCGGGCCCCGCCCCGCTCCACGGTCGTAGCGGCCGCCTCTCGGGGGGTCCCTCTCCGCCCCCGGGCCGGGCCGGAGGTACGGTGCGGCGCCGCGGGGCGGTGGGCCGCCCCTGCTTGCGGCGGGGCGCTCCAAATCCTCCGATCGGCGGGGGGCGGGAACTGGCCGTCGGAGGCACGATATCGGCTCGTGGGCACGAGCCCCGGGAGTCATCCGGCTCGCTTGGTCTCCTGCGTGTGACTTGCCTTCGGGGGGCTGGCCTTCTCGGAGGCATCGGCGAAAACTAACACCGTCGAAAGGGGTCATCGATAACACACTCATCGCACGATCTAAGATCGAAGGGAAAAATAACATCCTAAATGCCACTTCCTTATAGAGTGTGCCAACACCAAAAAAACAAGACTCTCGGGCACGGCGTAACATTCGAGGGCGAACGTCGTCCCCCTACAGTTATGCCCCCTTTTTGTCGTTTGGAAATTAAAATCGTGGGTTAAG